>NC_072732.1:101744181-101821273 GCF_026930045.1 Uloborus diversus
ATTTCTGTAAAGAAAAACTGACTCATTCATTAAAAAAAGAAAAAAAAAATCACTGACTTTTGACTGAAAGAGCTTTGAAATGTCCGTTCAAATTGTTGCCTTTTCGATTATTATCCTTCCACTGTACATCGTTTGAAGGAACTTCTCTTGGCAAGAGCTTCTTCAACACATTATTCGAGTATGAAATTGAAAGCACCTGTTGCATTTTCCACATAATGTTCATGACCTAAAATGATCTAATATCATTCTATAGCAATGAAAGTTGAATAAACGTTTTCACGCCGTCTCTTGATGGGAAGTGAAGAGAGGGAGCGAGGCCCATTGTAGGTCTCTAGGGTCAAGCTCAGAAAAGGGCCAAGATTAGGGCAGCGAAGCCCCAGCATAGAAGCAGGGGCGCACACGGACACCTGCGGCCAATCTAATGGGGAAGGCTCGACACCAGAGAGACGGAAACTAAGGACGCAGTAAGGAAAAAAAAGAATGGATATAGAAAACGAAAGGAGCCGTTGTGCAAATCCCGTTCTTTTTTCGCTTCATCACTTTCTTCTTTTCTCCTTGAGAAGATAGGGAGAAATATTTTGGTACGTTGTCCAAACATCATTTTCTCTTTCCTGAGGCTTGGTCAATGATACAGACAAAATACCCAAAACAACCAAATTAGACTAATTTTTTTAAATAGTCACTATTACAACGTCTTAATGATTGTTAATAATATAATAAATTTAGTTCTTCTGCCAGAAAAGGTTATAAAAAATTAAAATCAATAGTGATGCGGTATCAGTACCTAGTCGACGACGCCTACATGTTCAAAAGAGGAAATGAGACAGCAAGGAGTAAAAAGCTGTTTAAGTTCCTGTAACGCAAAGTAAAGTAGATTGTGTGTATAAAATTTAATATAAAATAAATTAATAAACAGAAAAAATAAACTAAAAAGTTTGCTGTTGAATTGTTAATGAAACGCAAATAATGTCAAGATTAATTAATGCATCATATTGGATTTATAAAGAAAAACAGTTTTTTGAATGTAGAATATCGTATTGGGGGGAAATGTATGAGCTTTTAAACAAACAATAAATTTTTTCTCTTTAAAATCTTGAAAGAGCGCTTGAAACTCGTAGTTTCTTAGTTTTTTTTATTTCATCGATTCTTCGAGTATATTGAAGTTCAGTATCTTAACTTCGGCTACCAAAGAGCAATACTTTTAACAACAAACTTATTTGACATCTGATTAAAATTTAATAGATTATCACTGTACCGTCATCAGTTCTGGGATAAAAACATAATTGCGGCAGGACGTAGACCAAAAACACACATCTTTGAATGCTTGATTTATATTCAAAATGTTTTATTTTTTCAACTGTAAGAGGATGTTGGTTAGTTGTCTTTTCAGAAACTTCACATTGAATTATTTTTGATATTTAAGTCCATGAAACAGCAAACCGTTTTGTACATTGTGAATTAATATTTTTAATAATGCCTTTTTGAGCTAAAAAAACAAAATCTCAATTTTTCATAATTTGAAAAGAGTAATAGGATAGGCTTATAAGTGAATGAAGGCATAAGCTCAACTTAGCTTGCAAAAATTCAAAACATCGTTAAAACTGTAGTATTAGACATATGACGGTAAAAATAAATAATTTGGTACTATGAAATTATTTTTAAAAAATTCAGAGAACTTTTATTTCTGTACACTGAGTTGTTTCAGAGGTTGAAGTGAAGAAATGAAAAAAAAAAAAAAAAGAGTGCCGCAACCCAGTAAAGAGCGCTCCCAACTAGTGGACAAAGACAGCATTTTCTAGTCGTTTACTTTTTGGAAATGTATAAAAAAAGTCACTACTCCTAACTCATCTAAATAAAACCTTTTAAAATGTAATAAAAAAGAAAAAGAAAAAAAAACAAGCTGCTCATACCCTGGGCGGTGGAGGGAGGGGGGGGGGGAGTTCAATTGTCCGTCTGCTCTACATCGGACAAATTACTTCGTGGGAAAAAAGAAGAGTTTCAAAATCATGAAAATAGTTTCCAATTTTTGAATTTTTTATCTTTCTTTTAAAAGCCCAAAACCAATTTCTTCTGAAAAAAAAAAAAAACATTCATGCTGATTTAAATTAACTATTTTTGTTTGCGCAAGTCTAAACTAGCTCGTTCTAATGTACTGTCATGAAAAAACTATCTCATATAATTTCAAATAAAGTAATAAAAAGAATACCTGCAATAATACCGTCTCGAGTGAAAAAACGCAAAGCAACTTCCGTAAATATTCAAACAGTTCCCATTCCTCGCATTTTTTAACCTCTTTTTTTCTGCATTTAAAAGTTTGTAATAGATTCGCAAGAAAAACCAAAACAACGAAAGGAACCCAAAAAAACAAAACTGGAGAAAAGGGTTTTAGGGGGTGTTTGAAAAGGATCGCATGCATTTGAATCCCAAACGAAATACGGATCGCAAATGTGGGGTGATTATCAGAAGCGTTCGGCGCGCAACCCCTAATGTTCTTTTAAAGGAACATCGGCATCATATTTTTCGCACTAGGGCGACATCCTGGAATAAAAGAACGAAGCTAGGGAAAGGCCCATGTGACATTGTCACAACTAAAGTGGGGGATAAATACGAGCGTTCAGGAACATTTAAAAGAACTTTTTTTGTTCCAAGGTGGGGAAGGGTGTGCGTTGGCTGCGTGCTAATCGAAATTCGAGGATTTTCACTTAGGGAAATTTGGGATGCAAGCAGATGCACCACCTTACGAAACACATTGTTTTGCATTTCTGTGTTTTGCTTGGAAATGAATAAGATTCACATTGAAGAGTTTAACCATTTTTTTTTTTTACTTTTCGGTAAACCTATGATGAGAATCAAGCATTTTGAAATATTTGACTATGATAGATGTCAAAGGCAGAAAAAAAAAAAAAGGTTTTTAAATATTTGTTTGTTTTGAAGCAAGTTTCAAAGTAAGATTTTATGCAAATCATTTTTTTTTCAAGAGGCGTTTAGTAATTTCAAAACAATGGCTGAACAATGGACACCAAACTTAAGCACTAAAAAAGATATATTTCAGTTTTTCAGTTACAGATTAGATCTTGGAGCAGTTCAGACATATTTCTTTATTTACATTAATGTAAAAGCATTTATCTCTCAAAGAATTAAGGTAAATACACCAGTAGTGGACAGTGCTTCAGTAGTGGTCACTTCAAGGTTTATATTTAAAAAATCGGATACCAGGTTTTCCAATGGATTCAAACGTGAATCAGGTAATACCTCTTGAGCTGTTGATGCACTTTTTAATCCATTGGGAGACCTGGAATACTTTTTTAAAAAAACATAAACCTTGAAGTGGCCACTACTTAAGCACTAGTCACAACTGCTGTTTTGCCTTATTTATGAACAGTTTATATGATTATAATATTGATGCTGTCATTTTATAATGACATTTGAATTTTATACCAAGTTTTCAATGCTGTTAGCTTTTAGTATTATTAATTTTATTCATTTTAATTTATTTTTAGGGAACTAGCAAATACATTACGGCATACATTATTAACAATACTGGGAGCCTTTAAAGTGAAAGAAGTACTTATTTATTTTGTTTTCACTTCGTGTTTAGCGGCTTAAGAATCTCATCCAGCTATACGTGTAAAAAAATCACTTAAAATTTAAGATTTCAAATTGACATGTGGATTAGTTATACTAACCTGCAATTATTACGAAGTTAATCCGTTATTGATCAAAATGGTTTACGGAGAAAGTTTCATCTCATATGGTTCAAAATCCGTTGTGACTACGGATTTGCTTCGTAACTTCTCTAAGCCATCCAGCACAACCAACCCAGCTGCCAGTTTAAAAACCTTAAATTTTACGGGGCTTTCTTAATGTTCAGCGGCAGACGAAATTCATTCCGGTAGAGACCTTTTTAGAGAAATCAGTCTTCTTGAGAGAATCCCGTACTTGCGTATCGAGTAAGAGAAGAAATGAGGTGTGATTTCAACATTCAAAGTAAATTGTTCACGCAATGTACCATACTGTGGAATTAGTTTTTGACTAGCCTCAAATCAGATTTAGATGGACATTGCTTTTGATAATTTGCTGGTATAAACCGAAAGCATTAAATAAGTAAGTACTTTTCCGTTATAAGAACGTCACTTGACTCATATTTAATCTTGGTTTTTAATCTTTGATTGATTTATCTCTAATGCACACTATTTCATTATTAGGGACATTCAATAACAATATTGCAATGATATTTTTTACTGCCATGTTTTCTTTTTGGGAAGGCATTAAGTAAGCAAGTCGCCAAGCCGAGTGACATAGCTGTAACGGAAAAGTACTAAATCGTATAAACAAGTTAAACAAAACAATATTTGTTACCTGGCGAAAAATGAATCCAATTTATGACGACAAATCGTTTTCATTACTTTAGCTGTATGTTGAAATTTCATTCTGATAGCGATAAAAGAAGTAAAACTTCAGAATGAAAATTAAAAATACGAACTAAATCTAACTATTTCTTTCTGTTTTTTCCAGTGAAAGAAATTTAATGTGCTGCACTGTAAGCTTATAGATGTTCAATGCTTAAATGTTTTTGCATACTATAGCATATATAAGACTTTGAACTTATGATCAAGTCGAAACTGGTAATGGTTCAGTAATAACTGACGAGTCATGCTAGTTAAAAGAAACGCACGAAATAAAAATCTTGTTTTTTTTCTCTTTACTTGAAACAGGGATATAAAAATTTGGAATTTTTTTTAGCGTCGACATTATCGGCCCAAAAAAATGCATATTAATAATTTGCATTTTTTTTCACATTCATACGTTTTGACTCCTTCCATCGGATTTCAATTTACTGATCTCCGGGTTCAAAAACCTCAGAGTGACCGGCAACAAGCTACAGGTGGACTCGTCAGTCAATAAAAATCTAAACACACTCGGTACTTAAAGTGCATTTTGATGCGTTCCATGTTCTATTGCCGTCAGGAGGGTGGCCGGGGAACATTCCTTTTTTATCCAGTGGCCGCGTATTGGATACCGATAGACTGCTATTGAATACCGATAGCGCCAATACACAGAGTAAAACAAGGTCGCCCGCGTATGTTGCGTATTTTTAGACCCACGTGGTTTTATTGCTACAACGTTTCCATTTTTGGAGAGACAAGTTTCTTCTTTTCTGGGCTTTTAAGTTGAGGGACAGTTAAGGAAAAAAAAATTTTTTTTTTTTTAATGTCGTTTTTGTACTTTGCTTCTGTAAAAGTAAGATACTTGAATATGTACTTGAAGTACAAAATGTTTTATTTTTAAATAAATTTGCGTTTTCACATTGCTTAGCCGTTTAAACGGTAGTAAGTTGGCTGAAATATTACTGTCAGTTTTCCTTTGAGTTTCAATTGAAATGAGTTTAAGCAGCTTTAAAGCACATTTAGTGACCTTTACCAGTCACGATCTTTCGTATACCCTTGGTTTTAAATGCAGACGATTTCTAAATTGCATTTAGGAAATTATTGATGAACATGAAATAGTAAACGGTTAAAAAAAAAGGAATTTAATAAAAAAAATCCGTGTATTTCATTGGCTGGCTTTTATTGTCAATTGAGCTCATTTGCACGCTTAATTCAAAATTCTAGAGCTTGATTAAGCTACCTTGCGGTGATTTAAGAAACTACCGAAAGAGGTGAATCATTCCTTCCCAATTTTGTCTTTGTAGCAAAATGTAAGCGTTTTGGTATATTGTAATTTTTAAAGAGCGTAAAAGAAAAAACCCCATAACTGCGGCGAAAAACTAATGTTGCTCACTAAACTTAAAAGCAGGTTTATAAGTTACAGCATTTATTTGTTTTAACTCTTTCAACCACCATTAGCCAGAGATTGTGGAGCCTCCTATAGTTTACTGGAATAGCGAATTAATGAAAGTTCGAAAATATGCATTAGTTAACCAAGGCTTAATTTAATCCCGATAAGTTACTGAATTTAGTTCAGTCTTGGATCCAGTAGTGTAATGATGAAAAAGTTGAAAGTGTAAAAATGAAAAGAATTGCTTTAAGGTGAAATATGCATTTCATATTCTGAGTTTCGCGATGATGTAGGGCAAAGGCCATTGAATGTTATTTCTTCGTGAAAGAGCAGGTAAATTAGATTGCTTTTAGGTTGTGATTTAATTTAAGTAGACTTTGATACAACGGGTTAGATTCATAAGAGAAAGTGCATTTAATTTGCTGTTTTGTTATGAATCAGTTATTATTTAGAAAATTTGAAACTTTATTTGAAGTTTGTGTTTCAACTGCTGCAGAAATTTAGTTCACGCAAAAAGGAATGTTGCATGAACAAAGATTTACGAAATGGAAAAAACTGAAAACGTGTCGAGTGCTCTGCTGTCATGAGCAGGTGAAGTGCAGTAACTGGAAATTCTTAACTTTTTTTGCATATTCGTCATTTTTTGTACGTTACTGTTATTGTAAAAGTTTGCTTATTTGGTTTTCAGTGAAAAAAAAGCACGAAAAAAAGTTTTGTTCAAAAATTTCCCTATCGTTAGTATTAAACCCAAAACGCGTTTCTGCAGCTATCTCGAAAACTCATTTCTGCAAATACTGACTCCTGCCTTCGGTATTATGCTATAATCTTTCCAAAAAGTTAGCAAGAGATGTCTTCAAGATTCAAATGTCTTTTCGTTGGCTATAACGTATTATTGCTGAAAAGGCTCCGAATAAGTGAGCAGAGAATAAATAAATAAGAAGAGCTCTCTCCCTATGAAGAACTTTTCTCCGATCCAGCAGAAAGCGGTCCATTTGTCGGTCGCAAAAGTCGCTGTGACTATACAGCACCTGAGTGGGCACAAAGTGGACGAATGAACTACATTTATCACCGGACAATCGGAAGGGACAGACACCCACTCAGCAGACGAGATTTATCCCACTCTTTTCTTTTTTCCTCTTCGGGTGGGGTAAAAGGAATGATTGGAAGAGATTCATTCCACAAAAGCCATTGTCACCCCCTTTCAAGAAATTTCTTATCGGAAAGTTCTCTGACAGTTTTTTGTAATTTTCTTCATGTGCATGTATAAAGCTATAGGCGCCAGAAGAATTTCAAAAATGCTCTGAAAAGGTGTTTGGTAGGTAGTATGCAATTTGAACATAAATTTATAAAATAATTTTAAGCCTATTTCTGCAATTTAAAAATGTAATCGCGATACAGAGGAACGCTTACGATTCAATTAGCGTTATTTTTTTTAAGTAGACTTATGATACTTAATGAATTCGTACAAAACATATTTTGAAGACAAAAGAATCAACTACAGAAATTTCCCGTTAGAGCTCTAATTCATTCATATACTTTACCTTTAAACATTATCAATTTATTCGATAGATGTTCAAACAAATGTGGATTACTACGAATAAATTCAGGTAATAATTAATAATCTAGAAGTACTAGGTATTAGAGAATGCGGCTGGGGTAATAGATGTGAGTAATATGAAAAAGCAATCAAATCCATTACAATGATGTTCTTTCCCGATTTTTCTGTGGTTGAATTAAAATCTTCACGTTTTAAATAACTTTGCCTTTGGAGTTATTTTTGAATGCAGTAGAATCATACATATTTTAATCACAATAAATGTCCAAAAAGGATTGTTTAAAGTTTTTTTTTTTGTACTTTACAATTATCCTGGAGCATGAGTAAATATTTCCTTTAACGTTGCGAAACATTTTGTTTTAAATACAATGATCTATTTAAAGAATAGTGCAAGTAATTTAAATATATTACCTGAAGCAAGTACTGTTTGAAAGCACTACTATATTCGAACAAAAGATGATGACGCTTACTTCTGAAAAATATTGAGATGATGTCTCGTTTTAAGAATTTGCAGTATCTTATAGTTTTTCAGTAGAAAAAGTAAATTAGTCTTTGCAACAAGAATCCAATTTTCAAAGTTAAAGAATTATTTGATTTTATTTAGACGAAAGAAACTTTTGAGAGAGATTTGTCAGCAATTACTTTGCTTAGAAGACTCAAAAAATTCGAAATCCTCTTTCTCAGCAGTATCACTATAGAAACGGTGAAGAAAAATTTACAGTATGTCCTCGATAAAAGTTTCCACTTCATAAATAAAATCAAGATAGAATCAAGAACATAAATTTAATGAATTTAAATTGTAAATATTAAATTTTTATGATTAATGACTTTAATTTTGCTCATGTGTTGGATAATTCTTTTGTATTTCATGTAATTGTATTTTTTGCAGTATTTTTTTTTAATTTAATTTTTGACCTATTCTACATAACATTCTTAACTAAAAGGTACCATCTATTGCTTCCTAAAAAATAAAAGCTACGATTGGCTTCTTTTTGTTGCAATAATTGCTCTTACTCTACTTTGTGTTCATACTATCATCTCAACTTTTCACTACTTCCGGGAGTTCTTGTCTGTTGTAAATCGATGCAAACTTTACAATTCGCTTTATTAAAGCATTTCTCAATCTTTTAGTCCATAGATCAGTAAAATTCTTGAAAATTTTTACAAAAAATTTTATTAGGCATTAAAAAGCTACTAAATTAACTTTAGAGTAACTATCATTGACTTGCAACAGTGTTTAAATGCAAAAGAAAGCAGACATTGTGTTTGATTAAGTAAATAAACCTTTGGAAAAAAAATCAGACTATTATAAAAAATAATTACGAATTTCGGTCCGGTAAAAAAGAAAGGAGGGAAGTGCAACAAGTGAGTAATGTGAGCACACCAGTGTTGATAATCTTGAAAGACAAATTTATGAATTCTTCTCCCTAAATTTATTGCATTAACGCAAAAAATACCGTAGAGCACTTTATCATTAGTTTTTAACCAGAAAATGTTTTTGAAAGTGTCACTTAAAATGGTACATTTCCACGGACCAGAGGTTGAGAATCTATGTGGTAGGCAGTTTTTTAAATTGTATTATGAGCAAATCACCAACAATTTCACACTAGAACTTATTTCGAAGACGTATTTATGAATCATTTATAAGCGGTTATAGCACGATTATTGGAATGGGTCTAATAGTAAATCCTATCAATGTATATACAGTCAAACCTGTTTTTGTGCGGTCTTTTTTTGTGCGAATTTTTTTTTCTTTTGTTTGGTATGAACATTTCAATCAGATTGGACTCAATTTGCGAAATTGTTTATAAAACGAGTGCGAGGTAATATCTTCAAGCGACGACAGGGGCATCCCGATGGGAAGTCACTGTGACCTCCTAAAAATTTCCTTACTTGGAAATTTTGTCTGACTATTCGGCAAAATTATCATCACTTGGTTTGATTTGGGTTTCGTTTAAAGATCAGTTATTCGGTTATTTTTTACGTGAGACTGTTTTTTGCGGTCCCTATAAACCGCATAAAATTTTTTATTTAAACTGTGTTGTGAAAACAACTTTTTATAGCTACTCGTGAAGTTTCGGACATTTTTTTTCAATGCGGTCCCTATTCACCGCATAAATACAGGTTTGGGTGTACATATTCTTATGCTCAGGTTTAAATACAAAGGCTTAGCTTTGGAGCATAGATAATGCATTGTCTTTTGAATCGGGCATTTGGCATTATGGTTCATAAAACTATTTAATTTTTACTAATTTTCAGGGATGTCTCATAAAAAAAACACCTTCCGGAAGTCTAGTGAAAAAATATAGTGAAGGTAGTACATAGAAATTAAGGAACTGCATTAGAACGTAAGCGTAGATATCCTATATACAAATACTAATACGAAGCAGGCTTAATTCAAAACTCGTCTGCAGGTTCTAAAAGAACATCTCGTTTTTCTTCTCCGTATTATTCTAAAAATAAACAACTCGTGACTTTTCTTTCGAAAAGCAAGACGCTTATGTAATTCTCCCCAGTCGACCTTTCTCCGCCTAATGAGTTTTAATTACCGAAAAAAATGTTTCCGAAGAGCCAAAATCATGGTGTTGGTCACTGAGACAGAAGTAATCGCAGCCTTTGAAATGTTGCATAATTAAATACTTTCGAGGCGTTGGTTAATTAAATTCTTTCAAAAAGCCGCCCCGGAGTTATCAATGCAATAAATCTTTTCCTTGCAGGCTTTTTTCATTGCATGCGCGAAAAATGAGTCGTTGTTAATTTACTTTGGAGTCGTGAAAAGAAGAAAGGCATTTTTTTTCTCCTTTAAATCTTAAACTGCTGGAGGATACTAGTATCGTTTGTGAATGTGTACCGAAGTTTAAAAAAAAAATTTTTTTTTTGAGAAAGCACAAAGATTCACGTAATGAACAGTTCCTTCGAATTCTTAATTTATGCTTTTGAAAACATCAAATTCTTTAAGAATTTGATGAAATCTACTGAAGATAGCAATGCATTTCTTTGAAAAACGGATTTTGAAAATAAAATTGTGCATATAGTGGGCATGGTTTGTAAAAAGAAATTTGTTGGTGCCTTATTTTTAAATCTGGTATTTACTCGTATTTTAATTATTCCACTTTTCTTCTGTTTAAAATGAAGCGTTTTTCATTTTACACCCGTGTATCTGTGCAACGTTTCGATATTACTGTAAAACATAAACTTTACTGTGACTGCTGTTAGAAATCAAGTTTGATCAGAAGTTATGCTTTAAAAGAGGAGGGTAGACCGAGGCAAGTGTACGAGGACTTTTTTCAATGAATTTTCTAATTTTTGTGTTTGAACCTAGGAACTTTTAGACATTGTGGTTTTATAAAACAGTTAATGAAGTCCAATTTTGTATATTCACATTATTGTAATAATATGACTCATCAGCTCTCGGCGACTGAAATAGAGAATGAGCCCGAGAATCCTTTCGAAATTTCCTCTTTCTTAGATTCAAACAAATCCAAATCGAATTTTCGGAGCGACAATCCGTCCCACCAGAGAAAACAACCCGCTGTCCAATGGAAGCAATTGCTGACAAGCGATCCTGTCTTATTTGTAGCTCGGAGGAGAGAGTTTCCCGACAAAAATGAAAATGCCCTCACTGAGACTCGTTCCCGATCAAAAAAAGAGTGACTCGCAAAAGTGGAGTTAAAAGTGCCGACGTCAATTTGATAGACAGCGACAACAGAGTCTGGGATGTCGCACGCTTGGTCGCTTCCTCTCAGAAAATTCTAGACACCCCTCTCAGCCCCAGCACTTTTCCCGCTCTCGCCGAAGTGTTCTTTTTGCGACTTGAGCTCTTGTCGTGAGCACAGTCACAGTTAATTCGAGACTCTTTTGCGGTTTAATAGGTCTTGATGGAAAGAAAAGACCTGTCGTTAAAGTGGAAAAGTCTTTTCTGCATCTCAGTTGTCCTTAAATTACTTCAAATCATGACTATAGCTGGAACATGAAATAAATGACCAATAATCGTGTTAATTGTTTTGTATCAACAAATCATTTAGCTGATTAACATCGAGAACAAGAACTTTTTTTAAATCTTTAGCTAATCTTGGGCTACAAAAAAAAAAAAAAAAAAAACCCAGCTTCAATTATACAAGTTTGAATCAATACTTGTTGAAGTTATTTTCGTTTGAATCTCAGGATTTTTAAGAAAGATCCCCTTTTGCTTCGAAAAAATTGATGTTATAAGTTGTGCGAAATACTTGTGAAGTTTTATGTTAAAGGGCTTTTATTACCTGTATTTCTGTTGAATTTATAAATAACTTGTAGAAAGATTTTAATTTACTCAAGCAGTAGTAGCTAAAATTAGTTTATTTATAGCTTCGACTTTATGTTTGATGTAATATTTATTTGATATTAAAATTCAAAATATGTTTAGAGTTAAAAAAAATTACGAGCAAATAAGCAGGAACAAATTAATAATTTCAAACCATTCTAAGAACCGTCCTCGAAACAATAGCACATATAAAAATATCCCTTATTTCTTATTGTAAGCTCTCTTAAGTACCATAATGACTGTAGGTAAAGCTATAAAGATTTATTTTTGAACTTTTTTTTCAAACTTTTTCCAATTTTCGCAATTTTCTTCTCAAATTTTTGTAACCATCCATATTATGAAACTACCTAGAGTTGGTATATTCTGTCCTAGCTTAATCAACACCTACATCGTAAAACTCACTTAAAGTTTTTCAAAAACAGTTTTAAGAGCCAGACAGAATTTACAGTATCACACTTATTAAAGTTGAACCTACAGTATCTTAATGAAAACACTCAAAATTGCTCAAACTACCATATTTTAGTACAAAAAAAATTCCATGACTAACAAGCCTTAAAATGTCTTCTATTACTTATGCTTTTTTTTTTTTTTTTGAAACACTGATTGTAAGAAACAGCTTATTGTTACATTAAATGTTTTACTTTGCAATTAATCGATGTCAAAATTGGAGGTTAACAGTTTTCACTGTACGTTTTTTGTTTCTCAATCCTTGAGTTTAGATATTATGAACTAATTTGTATGGTTCTGGTTTTAGTTGATAGAAAACTTTCTTACATACGAACCGTACTTTTGGCTGACAAAATTTGTTTTCAAGTGTACAAATTTTGAGAAGAAAATAATTATCTTTGATGTAAATTAGAGCACTTATCATGATGTTCTCTTAATAAGTAAATGATTAATTGAAAATAAAACTCGCTCTTGGAAATAGTTTTTTGCCATAAAATAACAAATAAAAAATATGCTGCAATCCATCTATTAATAAATAATAGTTATGAAAATGAATTTTGAATGTTTAGTATAATTACATTTATATGTTTAGTATAATTATTTTTATTGCATTTCTGTTACAAAGAAATTATATTTTGCGCCGTAAACAACTGCTTAAACATTATAAGTAAAATGTCAAAAAACTCAATTAAAAACGTAGAAAATAATATCCTTCTGTTTATGTATGGATAGGACGGAAGAAAGGAGAGCGAAGTTGCAATACTTCCTTGTGTATTGCGCTCTGAAGATTATCTATCTTGTTTCAATCAGGTTCTTGCTTTTAGCTCTGGATAATTTAAGCTTGAATGAATATGAAAATCTCACTGCTAATAAGTAACTGTTTATTTCCATCCAAAACAAGCTTTTACAACTAAAATGCGTCGAAACATGTCAAATATTTTCAATTCTTCAAAAAAATCAAATATTTATAAACGCAATCATTAGTTCATATGAAAGAAATTTCGTACTAGAGTTTAGAGCATCTTAGACAGGCTTAAAATGGCACACATGATGGAGTGTTGAAGCAGTTTCTATAGACCCAACTGAGCGGAATAAAAACTCCATCTTCGTCTAAACATTCATCTCTGGGAACCTCTGGAGCGAAAAACCTTCATCCCACCTTAAAGCCTTGAGTGGGAAAAAGAAACGCGTGCCAGTTGCGATAGAAATCTGGAAAATGAGTTCCCTTTTAAAAAACCTAAAAATAAATTGTATTAACCAGCAAGAAAACAACTTTCTCGTAGACTAAAATTATTTACTAAAGAGACTTCCAGGGATATATCCCAAGAGTGATTTCCAAAGGAAGCATTTTTTTTTCTTTAAAAAGAAGAGGTTACTAATAAAAGAGGAGAGGGCGCTGCCTTTTACCATTAAGTTGAAGGTCCTTATCTGCAGTGCGGGGCGTCCCCAGGTGCGAGAGAACAATTTCACAGTTGGCCGCCCTGGCCTGCTGATAGTCTGCCCCCAAACATTGATTGAGGAATCCTTTTTGAGGGCTCGGGTGAACGTCTCTGATGGTTTCACCTGACTTGAAGAAAGATGTTTATGATGAGTTAAACATCCGGAGGTTTTTACTTATTCTTGAAAAAGTTTGTAACCCTAGAATTGGAGAGTAGAAATTAAATTTCTAGTGTCTGAATCAAAGTTGCCCAACTTGCGGCCCGAGGGCTAGATGCGGCCCACAGTGTCAGGAAAATCTCAGAAATTCATTCTCATATATCAATTAATATGATAGGAATAATTTTTTGTCCAGTTTTGCAAAATCAAAACTGAAAACGAAAGCTAACCACAGAAAAAAAAAAAAAAATGTACTGAAAATTTCTGATTTGGAACAAAGTTTTGGTTTTTAGTTTCAAGAATAAGGAAAAAAAGCCTTTAATAGAAATCGAAATACAATTCCTCATAATATTGGCGAAAGTTGGAGATTGATTGATTAATTTAAAATAATATGAACCCAAAAGGTATGTTCAAATAGAGCAACTGCTGTAAAACCATTGCATTAAAAAAAAGGAAATTATTAGTATATATATATATATATATATATATATATATATATATATATATATATATATATATATATATATATATATATATATATATATATATATATATATATATATATATATATATTTACAACGCCAACAAAGTAAAGGAAAAATATCATTTGGAGTAAAAGTTTTAAGTTTTGATTTTCTTTTTGCCTGCCAACGGTTAAAAATAAAAGAAATCTTCGAAAAATTTTTTTTTCGTGTACGTTTAAAAAAGTAAAGTAAACTGCTTTGTAAAGTAATATGCAGAAACCGTTTGATTACATTCTTTACTTATTTAAGCTGGTAATTTAATTTTTGATTTTTTTTTTGCTTTAATTTATTTCTTGAAAATAAAATATTCTTGGTAAAAATAATAGCAATTAGCATTTAAAGAATTGTGTTTTCCTAATATTGAATTAAAATGGCTTTTTGTGTTTAAAAAATTGAATAAAAAAACAACTCCAATAAAAATATATTTGTTTCTTTCCAGGTAAGAAATTGTTTTGAAGATAACGCATTCATGAATGGTTTCAAGTAAGCATCTGTTCAACCTTTTTATTTGTAAACAAAATTGCAATGCTGTTTTTGAAAGTTGTTTATCTAAGCATACTAAAAAATTGTACTTTTATGAGTTATGTTTTTTGAAGTTGGACTAATCATGAGTTTTTTTTTTTTAAAAATCACTAAGTTTCATTAAATTTCACTATAAAAATCAAGTAATAAGAAATTTTTACTTACAAAAGAAAAAAAAGTTTATATTTTCTACGAGAAATAAAGTTCTGCTTATGAAACTTTTAAAAGTATCGTACATGTGCGAGAAACATCACTAAGAATATTTGAGTTCATATTTTGTTTACAATATTCCATTTTTATTGTGCATTATGAGTAAGATGATGTCGTGCTATTTATATTCGCTTTGTGTGTCTTTGTACGAAAACGCACAAGGCGAAGGTACGCTTTGTTGTTGTTTGCTACCATAAAATTAATTAAAAACAATGCAAAATAATGTATGAGGTTGGCACACATTTATTTAACCATTATGATTCATTATTTTGCGGCATTCGTCGATATAAAATCTGATATGACTTGGAATGATTCTTACTTGCCCCTGTAAATTAATCTCTTTTCCAAAGGCAGTATTGTCGCAGGAAAACAACATTCGTGCAAGAAATTCGAAATCGTGAAACTGTTCAATTTTCAAATATAGTTATTATAATTTTTTTGCGTTGTAAAAATTGTGCGCTTTATTTTTTTTTCGCTTTAAAAGTTGTGTGCTTTAAAATTTAATTTTAAATACTTTTAAGCAAGAAAATAGCAAGTAAGATTAAAAAAAATAATGATGAAATTTTATCAAATTTCATTTTAGTATCCAATCAAAATTGATTTCATTTTTGAAACTTGATCAATCCATTTGCACGGCTGTCACATTTTTACGCATATTTGCTCTTATTTTTTAATTTTGATGTATTCGAATGTAAGGAGTCATTATGTTTCATAATATGAAGCATTAAACTTCTGGAAAAATAATAATAATAAATTCGGAAAGTAATGGTTTGTACGTGTTGAGCGTGTGAACGTTGTGGCGTGACCGTACGGTCACTCCCGCAACACGAAAAACCATTATTCTTTACTAATAATAAAGCTCAAAGTCTCTCTGTCTGGAAGATGTCTGGATGTCTGGATCGCTGTGACGCGCATAGCGCCTAGACCGTTCGGCCGATTTTCATGAAATTTGGCACAAAGTTTGTAGCATGGGGGTGTGCACCTCGAAGCGATTTTTTAAAAATTCAATTTTGTTCATTTTTCTATTTCAATTTTAAAAACATTTTCCGGAGCAAAATGATCATAAAATGGAGTAGCAAATTACGAAATTATCATGACGCGGAATGGGAGAGCGAATGAACATATCCAATTGGCGAGAAATTCGTCATCCATTATTTGTAAATATACGGGCGAACCGAATGACCTTTTAATTTTCAACTACGGGCAAAGCCGTGCAGGTACCACTAGTTTTAAATAAAAGAAAGCTTTTTAGAACGTTGATACGTCATATTATGACACAGCTCCTAACATTCGAAATTTCAGCATATTTTATTTCAGTATCCAATCAAAACTGATGTCATTTTTGAAACTTGCTCAATCCATTTACACGAGTGCACATTTTAAGCATATATTTGCACTTGGCTTTTAATTTTGATACATTAGAATGCAAGGAACCATTATGTTTCATAATATGAAACATCAACTTTCTGAAGAAAAATGTATTTGGAAAGTAATGATCTGTACGTGTTGCAGGCGTAACAGTAGTTACACCCGCAACACGTTCAAACATTATTTTTAAATACAGGAAAATTTTTTAGACAGTTGATACAGCATATTATGAGTCACAATGGCTCCCAACATTCGAATCTATAAAACTATAGTTGATGCTTCGTATAATGTTTCATAATATGAAGCATCAACTTTCTGGGAAAAAAAAATATGGAAAGTAATGATTTGTACGTGTTGCGGGCGTGAGGGTACGGTCACACCCGCAACATGTACAAACATTATTTTTAAATACAAGAAATTTTTTTTAGACAGTTGATACATTATATTATGAGATATAATGGTTCCTAACATTCGAATACAAAAAAAGTAAAAGCCAGAGTTTAAAATTTCAAGAATAAAGTGCAAATATGTGCGTAATAATGTGACACCCATATAAATGGATTGAGAAAACTACTGTTCTTTACGAATTTCTTCTTTCTTCCGAATACTTATTCAGAGTAAATAATTCTTCCAGTAATTAAAAGCAATTGTTTTTTGATTTTTCACTAGTTTGTTTGTCTTTTTTTTTTCAACTCAAAGTTGAAAATATAGAGGTAAGGCTTTTTCAAAGAAGCAGTGCTGTTAGCATTAAAAAAGTATTCTAAATCCGGCGGTTTTTATTTTTTACTGTTCTCAATTTTTCTTCCATGTATTTACTCATGAAAGTTTTGTACATTTTATAAAAAATTATAAATATGCTGCTAAGTGAACGTTGCTTTTTTTGTTCATGAAAATAACTGAACGATTCAGTAATGTTTTCCATGTCTTGATTGTACTTCGAAGGTATATAGAAGTTTCAAATAGTTAATATGTAGTGCCTTCAGAATGACATTATTTATGTTCATCATTAGAATTCTTACGCTGTTTCCTTCAATCAAAAGTACTACATTTAGTCACAAAAATCGATAGAATAAGCAAAATAATAATAATAATAATAATAATAATAATAATCATCATAACTTGGAGCCAGAAAAAACTTTTATTTTCCCAACAGTTACTTTTTATCTAATTTCTTTAAATGTCAGATTTTGTAATAAGGCATGGTCTTAAGACGTCACAAGTGATGTATTTTGGCACGCTACTCCATTGTCGCTCTAAATGTTTACGCTTTGCTGTCAACAGCGTCGTCAGGTTACAATAACTTGCGCTACGCGCTAAGGGCATCAGTGTATCACATTTCATCACTTGTGATGTCACGTGCTGATGCGCAAAAAATAAATTTCACTCTGCGCACCGATTAAAATAGTTGTCAAAAATATTAAACTTTGTCAAGTTATTTAGTTAAATTCTATGTTAAAAACACATGCTCTTTCATAAAACAAAGATACTTTTAAAATTTCGGAAACGACCCTATTCATCTGTACTTTATCTTGAGTCTTGGGATTTGGGGTAACTTTGAAAGTTTGGGTTTATACGATTTTAAGCAATATCAAATGTAAAAATAAGAAAAATCAACGTGCAGCTGCACAAAAATTTCAGATTACTGCCCACATGTGTTTCGGGTTTACAAGGAGCCTCCTTTTGCCCTGAAAAATGTGCAGGCAGTAATCTGCAATTTTTGTGCAATTGTACTTTGCTATTTCGTATTTTTACTTTTCCTGCACAAAGGTATTAATCCCAATTTAATATTATACCTGTTGTAAGTTTTTTCTTTTAACTTCCATGTATTATTATTATTTGATCTCAAAGACAGAATATAGGCATGAGATCTTAGTGTTACATTAAAAAAAATAATAATAAGATTTCAATTTCACATTTTACTTTTTCATTACGTTTGAAGGCATATCACTAGTGCAAATTGTTTTGTTTTTTTCTCGAATACCTTCATTTACACTAACTGAAGTAATCTTCAATTCATTCTTCTTTAAGTTTATTTTTTGATAGATTTAGTTTATGTGCAGGTTACTTGAGATTCAACAATCGATAATCAATTCAAAATATATGAGTTTTGAAACAAACTTCGACCAGACTCATCGATTCCTGATCTTGCTGTCGAAGTTATGAAAATAAATAAACAAATAAATAGATGTAAAAGTACAGAGAAATGGTGTGTGACATAATATGAAGGTCTAGATATATTTGTTTATAAACATAGAAATATTTTCTACAAATTTTTTCGTTTTCTTGTATTTATTGAACAAAACTAGTGATGTCACTGACCCTCCGTTGTTTCATCGTCTGAGGCTTTTTCTTGTAAAATACCTCGCTCTGAAAAGAAGAGAGAGATTTCATTTAAAAATAGACCTTTCCCAAAGACTGGTACGGGTGGGAGGGAGGCAGCTGTGATTAGGGGAACAGACAGGGTATTCCAATCAATTGAATGCTGAGAAAGGGGAGAAATAAAAGTGGGGGCTTCCTTTTACGTCTAGGGAGTATAAATGGAAGTGTCTGGATCAGCTCAAAAGTGGGGTGAGTGGATGGACACAGAAAAGAAACCTGCTTTTTCAGGCCCCTGGAATGGGAAGGAGGAGTTCTTTTACTCACACAAAATACAGAACTTAGGAGAAAGTTTATTTTCTTATAACTCATTTCCATGGTTGAACAAATATATAAATGGATGTGACAAAAACAATGAATGGACGAACTTTTCGTGCATGATCTTAACTCTAATTTTAAGCTTCAATTATGATTGAATACCAAAAAACTGTTTTATGTGTTGTACTAGAGATAAAAAATATAGCTGAATGCTATACATTACTTTTTTTACTGCTTTATGTGTCTAGTGTGTAGAAGATAAGATTTGAGTTGAGAAAATTTTCGAATTTTGATGGATTTAGACAATTTAACGTGTGTCAAATCCATTTTGATAATTTTTGGATTTGTGGGTCTGTATATGAGGAAACGATTTTTTGTGATCATTCTGACTCAAAATGCTTTTCATGGGAACGTTTTCTTGAATTATGTACATTCGTGGGAATTGCTGCTGATTGGTTTTTTGTTCAATCGCTGTAAGAAGGGTAGCGCCATCCAGCACTTTTCTCTTTAAAAGTGATTGCTATGAGTAATCCAAAATTCAGTCAAAAGTTGGTCCATAGGCAGATCTCAGAGCAAAATGGGACGAAATACAAGCATAAACTATGATTCAGAGTAAAAATAAGAAAAGGAGGATATTTTTTTCCTATGTGCATAATATTAAACAGTACGTGAAACACGTTAGGGTTGATTTCTTAGAAAAGAAAACATCATTTGTTAATTTCATGTAGAAAAACGGAAAATTGGGTAGCCCATAATTATAGACAACTTTTAATTTATAAATTACGTTTAAGGTTTAGTATGAAATTGTGTTGCCATTACTTTTAATTACTTAAAACATACGGTTTTCCGTCGAAAGTATTTATACTACCAATACGGGGAGTTCATAATAATTCATGCCGTGCTTGCTCTATCACTGCTTTAAGGTCTTAGGTCGAAAAACATTGGTCCCCCCATTTTCATATTATTTTCGTAACTAGATGCTCTTACACGTTTCTCATTAAATTTAAGTCTTTGAACTAAGAGATGGACAGCCCATGACATTGATATTTTTCATGTTGAACCACATATTTGCTGAGTTAGACATGTGAGAAGGCGCTTTGTCTTTCTGAAAGTTTGGTCTTCTACTATACAGTTTGGCCTCCCCAGAATATCCTGTGCTGGAATAATATTGTCCTTTAATACTTGCTAATTGTCAAAAATGTTCATTTTCATGCTACAAATTTCCAAAAATGCTTTTCGATGAAATAAAAACCACCACAAAACTCAACGTTTAAAATGGGGAAAAAATGATGTCTTATGGTGCTATTGTCTAAAATGATGTCTTATGGCTGTCAACAATATTTAGTACCGTGAAAAAGTTGAACTTAAATGGAACCAAGGGAAATAATTACTGGTCTGATTTAAGAAGTGAACGAAGAAGCTTTTCCGGTAGACAGCAATATGGATAATCCGTAATGACTTCAGGTGGTTTTGGATTCAATGAAGGAACATTTTTATCAATTTCTATTAATAGAAAAAAAACTACCATAACTAACAGAAAATATAACAAGAACATTTTATTCTAATGCAGGATTTGCTGGGAGGATTAATCTGCGCATTTCAGCAAGACAAAGGGCCTAGTCATGTGTCTAAATCAACAAATATGTGGTTCAACATGAACAGTATCAATGCCATAGACTTACCATCGCTTAATTCCGACTTAAATGCAACGAAAAGGGCATGGCAACATCTAGCACGAAAATTATATGAAAATGAGAGCCAATATTCCATGAACAAGGACTTAAGTAGCTAACAAAAGCAAAAGCGAAAAAAAATGTGTTTCTTTTTCTTTTATTTTTTTAAACCCGGAGTTTAAATTTTCGCTAATAATTATAATTAAAATAAAAAGAATGATAAATCACCAAATTTACCAGTAAGGAGCATTTAGGACATTAAATATAACATTAAAAAATGCAAGATAAAATGTAAAAGTTTTCTATAAAACGAACAGAGTAAGTAGATCGATAGTATGTAAATTACTTAACATGACATACGTTTTTTATTTTATTTATTTTTTTGTAAAAAACGCTTTGATTTTAAGCAAGTTAATTCAAATTTCTTTTTGAATCTATTTTATGTCATACTCACAAAAAGATTTTTTTTTCTTTTATAAATTCTAAACTAGGATGAATAAAACCTCTTCAAAGCGTTGCTCTGGATATTTTTTCTTTTCTGTTATAAGTGAAACCTTGTTTGTCCCTTCGAACTTGTTTCACTTTTCAGCTGATGACGCTAGTTAATGGCAGAGTCCGGTGTAAGTGGTCTTTTCCGTTGGGGAGGAGCAGCGGTCTCTTGTAATTAGGTAATTAACAATAATTAATTGTCCTTACACCAAATGGAACACTTAGAATCTCTGAAGAGACCTACGTTGAAGCATCGCAGATATCTCCTCCAGCGCAAGGGGAAAAAATCTGAGAAGGAAGATTTTAGTGAAAAGAGAAGGCAAGAAAAACTCTTTTATTCATTCTGGAAAACCTTAGAAAAGAGTCGTAAAAATAGTAACCTTGTTTTACGTAAAGTTATTTGTATTTATTTTTTTGAAGGCAAAAAATGTTCTTGCTTTAACTGCTTTTGTTCTCTCTACTGATTGATTACAATGCAATGGACGCAACAAACAGTCTTGCACATTGAGGTATTTTGTTTTATATATACAAGTACATTCACTTTTTAAATAATTAAACTCATGTTATGTTAGTGATTTCGACTCTCTTTTGGTGTCAAGTATGATACATGAATAATTTTGAAAATCAATATAAAGTAGTCTTTTAAATATCTTTTAAAAACTAAAAAAGTGTTCTAATGGTCAATCTTAAATATGCAGCCAGTTCCAAAAGTGGTTTTCTTTTTTAAATTTTTTAAAAATGTTTTACTGAAGTAACCATTATAAATGATTCAAAATATTTTTTTAGGTTACTTTCTCGAAAAAGATCAATTTAAAATAAGATGAGACATGAAAGAAAATTTCATTTATATGGATAGGATATCTACTGTAAAGAAATATTTGTTGTAAAAAAGCTTCAGTTTGTTTTCCAAAGTTTCATACGGGTACTTATTGAACCAGTATACTGAGCCCGTTATGAAACTTTCTTCTGTATATTTCGTATAAATATTTCGGCTTTCATATTATCGCAATCATCAAGATTTAGCGACTTGGCGGCATTTTAAATTTAAGTATTGTGACAATGGGTTTTACGCTAATGATTGATTTGGTGAAATTTATGTACTATCGCAACCAAGTTGTCATGATTTGTCACGTTGACAGCTTTTCAAATTAAAAAACAAATAAAATATAGCAGCAAAAGTTTTTGAAGGTGAATAGCTGTCATGAGCTATCTTTACTGGATCGCAACTGTATAGAGTAAATCGTACAATGGAAGCCAACAATATCTTAACACAGCAGTGTGTTGTGCAATGAATATCTATAGTTGTGGCAAACCTATCCTTGCAGCGTCGTAATGCTGTGATTAGGATCTGCGCAGAATTCACAATACTGAAAGCTTAGGTTTGCCTCATCTACAGAAATCAATCCACAAAAAAGGTTTTTTTTTCTTTAAAAAACAAATTGATGGTTTCAGTTTTTGTATGATATATAGCCCCAACCTGTTGAAACCACATTTTTTTTGCGAGTTACAGCGTCCAGGTGTCACATGTCAAACTTTAGTGTAGCCGTAACCACCTGGAATAAAAAAAAAAGTCATCGGTAGTTTAACTCAACTACCAACATGAAAGAAATATGATATAATATACAGGGTTGTCTTTTACAAATGCGGTCGAGTGTTTCTGTTAGGTAAATCAACGGCATTGTTCACACTCATTACGCTTTATCTCATAACCTTAAACATCCTTCGCGACCTCAAGCCTGTAGGCAAACCTCGCTGTTGTCAAAAGTTCGCCAATTACGCTGCGGCTAGGAAGTGTCATCCTCCATTTTGATTTAATATCGACGACAACCGCTCACTCTCCCCCCTCCTTTCGGGGTGCTTAAGAAAGGGGGTGGGGTGGAGGAGCATTACATGATACGTGCACCGATCGGATACATCTCTTCAGTGGCCGAGACAATTCCGTGGGTGTTTTAAAGTCTTCCGTGTTCAGAAGCTCTTCTTCTCGGCTGGCTTTTCTTCCCTGATTAGGCCGCGGCGCAAAAACGCTGGAGCGTTTTCATTTTTTCCTTCTTCCTGTTGTTGTCTAGGCGCGTGATTGAGTTAGAGGGCCTGAAATCTCGGCCCTTTCAGCCATCGGGAGGCAATTGGGGCCTGGCCCGGGCCCCCCTCTTCTTCCGGATAAGAAGACATAACCCACTAACCGAATTACACAACAAACCCTGCGCCGCTGTAATTGCGTTAGGTGGGGCTCGGCTCAACAAAGCATCCGCGTCTAATCAAGTTGGAACCTGTGAACAAATACGGCTTCCCAGGATCGGCAACCGCTCTTCCCAAGGGGGTTTCGGTTCTGCGTTCTTCTTCCTTCGAACAGCTGCCTTTCTCTTCTGCTGCAGCATTCCTTCTCTGAAAGAGAGACACTCGCAGATACACACACCACTTCTCGAACATTCGTTATGGATTCGGTTCTTAGTTCCCCTTTTGTTTTTCATTCCTGAACTCGGCATTCCCGTTTTTCCCAGCACGTCAGACTAAGTGTGACTCCCGAATTTTTCAACAGAGCTACTTTGATTTCATTCAACTGTTAGTGCAACGAATGAAAAAGCATTTAATTTTTAATTGTCTATATTTATTATAATTGCTTTCAACTGTTTACTACCGCTGCGTTATAACCACTTTTAAACTGCAAAAATTATGTAAACATCACAACAAGATTTTTAAAATTAATTTTTAGGTTACTGTTATTCCAGTAGTTAAACTACGTTTTTAAATAATGTGTAAGGAGAAAAAATTTTATGCGTTAAGATTAAACTGGTAATGCTTAAAAATTAGTGGGGAGGGAAGGAGATTAAAACAAATGCAGAAAAAAAAGTCTTGATTTTTAAATGTTTTGCTCGAAAATATGTACTTCAAAAAAAAAAAATTTTTTTTCAAACTTCAAAATAGTTTTGTACATACTTGAACATGTACTTTATCGCGAAACTAAAAGTACTTTCTTGCGTTTCGTTTCTTAGAATTACCTTTTTTACAACTCACTTTTGAGAAACTTTTAAAATATACAAGACTTTAAGTGTTTTATCAGTTTTTCCGTGCTTTTTACAAAGTGTTCTACTATGCTAAACCGCTCATTCGGATGTTTTACTTTTGAAATTTGATTTCTTGTCGTAAAGTTATTATTCGTTTATTTAAATGGAATTAGCGTAAAATTTCTTGTTTTGAAAACTGACATGCTTTCTAAAGTGGTTGCAACGGAGCTCTAAAAGAAGTAAAATTATATTTTATACCTGAGACGTAATTATTCTTTCTACTAACATATAATATGGGAGTACAAATTAAATAGTGATTGAACTTCCTTTTCACCTTAACTGAAAAATAATATTGATATTATGTCTGTAAATTCAAATTAGTACTCTGTAATGAGAGGAAAATTCATTACCGAGACATTGCGCTATTTTTTAATGAATTTTCAAATTTTTTTAGTAAAGTACCTCAGAAATATCAAAACTATTACTGAGAATTTCACTCTTTGATACCCTTTAAATTTAGTTTAGCGTATGTGTTTTGCCTGAAACGCTTATATTACTAAACTTTGCAACTGATTTTATAGGAAGTAAATAATTTCATAAAGAATGTTTTATAGCATAATTTCGTTTTGAGTTCCTCTGATTGGAGATGAGAAAACCTATAGCAGTGATTTGACATTTTAAATTGAATAAACTATACTATCGAGTCAAAAGTGATTCTGCTGAACAAAGCTTTATAAAAAAGATGTGTTTTGTTGCTAAAATATAAATCAATCATGATTTCTTAGTTTCATTTAATAGAGAGGATAAACCAGGTAATCGATTCGTAAATCTATAAGAACTTATGCAGAGTTTTTCAATTTTGCATTTAAAATGATAAAACACTCTTTAGAGAAAAGAACAAAAGGTTTGTGAAATATGATTGCGGGTATAAGGCTAAAAAGAATGAATGTGGAGGTTTCATAATTGAATTTTATAGAAGCATCAAACAATTTTCACAAAATATTCCTCAACATGAAAGAGTTGAAAATAAAGGGTAAGAGGTACGCATTTAAGAAAACAAAACATAAACTCGGCTAAATCAAATACATTAAAAATGAAGGGAAAAGATGTAAAACAGTTGGAAATTCCGTTTGACTCAAATTGCATTTCATACGATATTAAAAGTCTAATGGAATATTTTTCAGAGAGCTTCAGGGAAATCAGCCTTTATTTGCCCTTTTTTATGAGTTCGAATCTCCCGAGAAGTGATCGATTCGCGGCAAATCACAAGGATGAATCGAGATGAGGAGCGATCTAAACACTTCTTGCCCTCACGGAAGCGTATCATTAAAAAAAGAAGTTTTTTTTTCGGGAGAAAGAAAAAAAACTAAGTATACAAGGCAAAGAAAACGCTTTTTAATGCATTGTTTCCGGAAAATGCCATTACTGCAAGAAAGAGCTCGCATTCCGCGCGTGCAATTAATGCCTCACATCTGCTGACACGTGTCATCTTCGTGCTGGGAGGCGCTGTCATCCGTGTGACAGCTCTGCGGAAACAACAAAATTATAAACGTCCACCGAAGAAGGGGAAGCTTTTGACACGCTCTTCGCCCAACCTTCTGACCCCGCAGAGTGAGAAGCGGAAAATGGCCATCAGATCCCCTCGCCGACGCCCCCGCACACTCACCCCCTTCTCTGGCCATTCCCCTGCTCTGGCGGCAAGAAAAGGGATGATCTCCAAAAAAACTGATATCCTCCGGCAATCGAGCGTAGGCAATATCGCATTTGAAGTTAGGATTTGCATCACACTTGCAAATGATATTTTCTTTAAGGTAAACAAATGAGAATTCATTTAATTTTGGTACTAGAGGTACCTGCACGGCTTTGCCCGTAGTAGAATATTAAAAGATCATTTGGTTCGCCTGTATGTTTACAAATAAGGGATGATGAACTTCTTGACTATATGCTACGTTAATTTGCTCGTATATGTTATGGGAATTTACACGTCCATGTTATGACAATTCGCTCGGTGTTGCTGCACTGAATTAAATCCACCAATGGTGACTTAAAATTGGAATAGAAAGAGAACAAAATTGAATTTTCGAAAAATTGCTTCGAGGTGCTCACCCCTATGCTACGTTATAATTCTGTGCCAAATTTCATGAAAATCGGCCGAACGGTCGAGGCGCTATGCGTGTAACAGACATCCAGATAGCCAGGCATTCAGAGACACAGACTTTCAGCTTCATTATTAAAAAGAAGATCATATTTCAGTCCCCGCAAAATAGATAGATGGTTTTCAATTTTCACCGACTTTGTAATACAGTCGAGTCCGCTAATTAGAATATCGGTTAAAAGAGTATTCCGCTTAATTTAATGAATTTTCAATGCACCAAACCGTTGTAATTTTTCGTTTTTATCCCGGATAAAGGAATATACCGGTTATTAGAATAATTTAGCCTGAAAAATGGTTATTCTACTGATCGGGTTCGACTGTATTTTTAAATTTAAAACATTTTTGCGTCGTGGATATTGCGCTTTTATTTCTTTCTGCCTTTGAACACGTCATATTTAATAATTTATTTATCTAGAAATAAGAAAATATCACATGGTAAGTCATGCCAATTTACATTAAAATATTTTTATACAGTGTTTAGCAACGTAACTTTCTTATCTCAAAACGCATTTTATGAATAAAAATGCTCTTATATGAAAAAAAAAATCTAGGTACATATCTAAAGTTTTGTTTTACGCAATTTTGATCATTGTCCATACACTCAATAAGCCGATTTCTGGTGTTTCTTACGACTTCAGTTAACACAGTAGCGGGTATGTTTGTAATTTCTGCCCGGATGTTGGCCGCTAGGTCTTATAGGGTCTTTGATCAATAGTCATAAGCGCGAAATTTCAATCCTCCCCCTACAAAAAAATTGCAAGGGGGGGGGGGGAGATCGCAGGCTAGCACTTCAAATCGTGAATTATAGAGATACAGTGCCCCGAGAAGTGTTCCTTCAAAACAGTTATTCATATCCTTGAACCGTTCTCAATACTACTGCAACCAAATGTTTCCTTAGTCAAGTTTATCAAATCGTGATGGAAAATAGGGACATTTTCTACACAGTCAAAGGGGGGTATCATCTGTCTGATATGATTTTAAAACCTATGTAAAGCAAAACTTCACTTACGTTATTAAAAAAATAAAACATCCTGTTTTAAAAAGAGGGTTTTATTTCATTTTAAATGAGAAAGTTAATTGCCGGATCTTTTATAAATCTTAAATGAGTGTGGAAAACAATGTGATTTCTTTTTTGCCTGATAGTAATAATCTATTTGTTTTCAGACGAAAATCACTGCACTGCTGTTGATCATATTTAGCTGGCGAGTTTCTCAACGACTGTCATGTGAATAAGAATATTGACTGTATTTCGACATAGGACTTACAATATTAAAGAGCAGCATGCCAATGAAACTTGAGATGAAATTATTCATAGTGAAATGAAAAAAATAGGCTTAAGAAAACCAAAACACATTTACAACAACGTCAAAAAAATTTTTAACCCGTGAAAGTCAAATTGCGTAAATTCACACATTGAATGAAATAATTTTACTAACTTTAAAATACAACTGAAATGTGCAAGTTCTGTCCTTCTTTCAATTCCAAAGAGTTACATGCTGTATAGAACATTATTTTAAACCAAGTACTAATTCTTCCTACGATAGTGACAGAGTTGGACTAAAATGCATAACCAAACTTCATCACAGAACTGTATAATTGCTGTTTTACATATATTTTGTCATACTACGATAACTAAAAATAATAGTTTATTATACTGAAATCTACAAAATTCAAAACATAATAAATGCATTTATGTCTTCATTGGATTCTGAGAGGTAAGGCAACAACAGTAGAAATTACAACATTCAATTATATTGCAAATGAATATTTTAAATTTCTTGAGACAATATGTTTCAGTTTCGTTTTATTCTTTTGACTTCACCGTTTTTTACAGACGAATAATGTTTTTCAAACATGGAACTCAACAGTGCTGTATTTAATTTTGAGCCGTTATTAATTTACACATATGAAATTGACTTTCAAAGTGCAAACATATTTGACTTAAGAAAAGAGTTGACGTAGTTTTAGACATTAGTCGTTTTTTTAGATATTTTACTCTCCATTTTTAATACTATTAGTAGTATTGTCATTTTTATGAATCGCGTGTTTGTTTCCCACTGCAACGTTTTAACATTAAACTTTTACACCAATTTAATGTTATTTCACCATTATTGCAATTTTAATATGATTCAATAGTTAACTCTCTAAATATCACCAACAGTGGCCAAATTGAAACAAGATTTAAAGAACCCCCCCCCCCCCCCCGCCAAATTTGTCTTCAAGTTGGTGACAAAACTTGGCGGCCAAAAGACTGGCGATATATAGCCAAGTGTCCGCCAAATTATAGCACCACTTGAGTTTGCAACGAAATTAACAATGACCTCCTCCCAAAAAGGTGTAAAAGACCCCTTTAGAAACACCTGAATGCAACCAAAAAGAGAGATGCACAACTAGACCACACTAGTAGTCTACGTACCAAATTTCAACTTTCTAGAACATACCATTCTTGAGTTATGCAATATACATACGCACGTACGTACATACATACGCACACACATACGTACATACAGACGTCACGAGAAAACTCGTTGTAATTAACTCGGGAAATGTCAAAAATGGTTATTTTGAGCGTTTATACGTTCTTAGGTATATATGCACGTGTAGTCGGGTCCAAAAAAAAAAAAAAAAAAAATCCGCAACATTCATTCGGGGGTGAGAAAAATGAAATTAAGGTCGATTTTTGAGTGAAAATTTTTTCGCGAATACCATGCTTCCTTTTTTGTAAAAGGAAGTAAAAAGAATTTTAAAACTGAAAGTTAGAGCTAGGAATTGAGCCAATATTATTTTCATTAATTCAACGTATTTTGTTTCTTATTACTTCTTGTGTGATGAGTAAAACAATGCTCTGTTCAGTGATTATAAACTTTTAACACTCCCCCCCCCCAAAAAAAAGAGAAAAAATCCCATTAAGAGAAGCAAATTCGTAGAAGTACGACGGGATAGTTCAGTTTCTTTGTTCTTCTAAAAGAAATGTCTTATTTTACGGGAATAACGGCCGTGGTAGCCTGATCGGTAGAGTGTCGGATTCGGGGCTGGAGGGTCCTGAATTCGTACCTCGATGGTCGAAGACCCACCGTCGTCATTAAAGGGGACTGGGCGACGTTAAATATGCTCGTGGTCTCAATGTCCTCCAAGTGAAACGATACCTCTGGGGGTGCTAGTACCAGGTAGCTATTAGATCCTGGACTAGTTCTAAATTCTCATTAACTGTTCGATCCGGTGATGGTGCTGCCATCTATCGGTATATAAAATAATGGAGGCAAGGCACTTAGTATGCAGTCCTCGACATAAATACAGTTGTAGTCAGTTGTGACTCTGAATACAATACAATTACGGGAATAAAAACTGAATGGAAACTAAATTCCTCCCTAAATTTTCCTTTTCAGCACTATAACTTTAAGTTTATGCATCTCTTAGCTCGACCAATCGTATTATGAATAAAATATCAAAGGAATCAATATTATGGCAAAAAATGTCTTGTATGCTCTCAATTTATTGAAAACTTGTCAGTAGACAATACCAAATACTGATATTTTGGAAAACACAACCAAAAGATGATTTTTTCTCCTGGGTATTTCAGTTTATAGCGTTCACAGCATTATTAATAGCTCGGAAAGATATTTAGTTTTTCTTACAGATTGATTCTTTCTTCGTTATATATTTTCAAAATACATTCACTTTTCAAAATTTCGAATTTACACTGTAGCGAAGTAAATAAAATATCTGACCTGTAAGAAAATATTCAAAACTAGAGTTCGCTCCCTGTAAGTGGAGTATGTCAGCAGTTCGGGGGATAGAGGGGCTACAAAACCGTTTGCTAAGATATGGTGACGTGTCCCCACACGGAACAGCATTCCGATCTTGTCAGCACCTCGCAATAAGACATCTTCCGATCCTACTCGATGTCCCCATATGGATGCCGAAGATTTTCATAATCGCAGTTTTACATGTACTTTGTAGTTGGGTGGATTCGGTAGACAGTAATGAAAGAGCGGTTTTACTTTTTTTACAAATGCATAGAGGCATTTATCTTTCTGATATTTTGTGTTAATTACTTATGGATGTATAAATATGCTATTTTTTGCAATAAATTCTGGCTTGGCGTATACCCATGCTTAATTTACAATGCATAATTTGCATAGGAACTTACGGGCTTAGTTTGCATCTTAACTTCTCTTTGATTTTGTTCAAAGTTTAACATTTTAGGCTAAATTTGGGCTATTTAGCCTATATTTTAAAATAAGTCGTTGAGACTGTATGGATGTTATACATTTTTTGTTACAAATTAATCCCTGCGTATGTGAATAACACAAATGTACGTCCGCTTACTCTTTAAAGTACGTTGAATTCTGCAGTGTGATAGGTATTTAACGTTTATGCTTCAGATTTGCTTTGTTTTTTTATTTCAATGCGTTTTCAAAAAAGTCTTTTAAAAGGGTTTTAAATATGCAATAGTTTCTTTAATGATTTCTCGTAGATATTTAGGACATGTGTTTTGGATTCGGTTTGTTACTTTTTCGAATGCTTGTACTTCCGGGCTCTAAGGAAAAGTTCCTTGAACTCCATAATTCTTTCTAGTTTTCGGTACCAGATAAAATTTTGTCACATTTTATTGTTTCACTTGTAAAACTTGCTCAAAGATTACCATTCACAAAATATCTAAAATTTTTAACACATTTTTAGCGTATGAAACATTCTGTTAAACTATAATTTTTTGAAAAAAAAAAAAAAAAAAACGAAATATTATTATATTATTTGTACAACTCCCTTCTATGTGCTAACAAGTAGTTAGTTTTCAGTATCTGTAATTCTTCGTTATGCTAATAATTCTTTTAGGTGCTTTTTCGTCATTTTTTTTTTGCAGTACGGTAAAGAAATGTTAAAAATCTTCACATAGAGCCTCCATTCAATTTTTTGGGCATGAACTGTCCATTCTGGATTTTAAGATTTTCTCAGTAAATACTGTTTAGCAATCTACAATCTCAGTATCAATGGGAAGACATTTGCATCGAGCTTGGTTGTATACTGCTATTCTAGACTAAAGAGCTCAAAACAAGTGAATATGCAATCTCTGGATGTCGTTACAAGGCTTACGACACATGCTTCGAATCTTCATCTTTTCCAAACACAATCAAAATGACAGACAGATGTTTTTGTAAAATTGCAGCTGATCGCTTCGAAGAACTTCTGTAATTTACGTTGCTATTTTTCAAACATAGTTTTTGATGTTTCAGGCCATTCCACGGAAAACGGTCATTTTGTCTCGCACGTGACACCTCCTATATATGTCAGTAAAAGTAATACTTAAAAATATTAATGAAAAAAACTTTTCTGCTTAACCAGTTACGAACTTGTGTGTGATATCTTAAACAAAAAATTTCGTCCTTACCCTTTAAAAATTATTACTTTTTAATGAAATATGTGAACCGTCACCTGCGCGACAAGCAGCTGACTTTTTCGTGGAATGACCCTTCTGATTTTTTTTTTTACATTTTTCTTTTCGTTTCCGTTATTGAATTCGCTTTCAAAGCATGTTTATACCTGCTAAGGCAAGTAAAGTACTCCTTAACAGCTTTCGATTAAATCTTATATCTCGCATTTTAAATCATAAAGGTTTTTTAGTGTGTAAAGAGAAACGGTAAGGCGGAATATGAGGAGATATGTATTATATTTAAGGGTGATTACGCATTTCATGAGTAAGAATATGAATTTACTGGTAGATCAAAAAATATTTAACTTCAAAAACTGTGAGTGTACAAGTTATTTCTGATTGTTGTTTTGAACTTTATCAATGTCAAGTAACTCCTGATGAAATCGATGATCGATCAGTTACCTTTACTGAGTATAGTAAAAGATGTTCCTATTTAGTTCGTTCATTTAGCGTTTGTTACCATTAAATTTGTTTGTAGCTCAGATTAGTAAATTATTTCTCCTACTATTATATCCTTAAATATTGGGAAACAGTGAGTTACATTGATAATTTGCATTTTTGTAAAATAATTTCTAACTGTTTGAAGTAAGGAGTTTAATGTGACCCATACGTTAAAGTTTCTTCTAACCTTGTTATCTTGATGCTCTTTACCACATTTTGATTTCCAAAATTTCTTTTAACAAACGTTAAAATTTATATTCAAAAGAATTACTGCTAAATAAATTGAGTGAGTAAAAACGAGAGAGAGTGATAGAGAAAAAGAAAGAGAAAGAGATAAAGGAGGAGAGAGAGAGAGAGAGTAAGAGATAAAGAGGAAGAGAGAGAGAGAGAGAGAAAGAAAGAAAGAAAGATAGAGAAAGAAAGAGAGGCAGAGAGAGAGAGAGAGAAAGAGAAATATATAAAAGGAGAGAGAGAGAAAGAGGGAGAGAGAAAGAGAAAGAAAGAGGGATGGAAGAGATTTGGATGATGCTAGAAAATCCCTGATGGTACATAGGAACGTAAAATTTTTTAAAATTCTGGATGCATTTCTTGTGAATAAAACATTCAAAATATTGCATAAAAATTCACTTATTAAAATGTGTCAGTGTGCTAAAATTTTCATAAGTTAACTACGCTGGCAAAAACCTGGACCATGTTCAGGGTACCTAAAATAAAAACAGATGCACATTTATTTGAACTGACATAAGGCCCGTTTTGATAATTAAAATCCTTAATTTACACCCGAGTCAGGTGCTTGGAAATCGAAGGACGAAACAATACCGTTTGATTAAAAATCAAGAAGAAAAAAATGTCTTGTCCGCCAACAAAAGACAGCGGGCGTGAAAAGTACGGAAAAACGAACAAACAAAGGAAAAGAATCAAAGAGCTGGAGCTGAAAATATTTTGGGAGAAAATACTTTAATTAATGACTTCGCTAGACGCCAGACTTTCTATTTGGACGGCGTTAATTAATCGACTAACATTATCCACCACTCCGTGCAATTAATTTAATAATAGTTCCAGTTTTCACTCTCCCTCATTAACGACCGTTTGTAAAAACCACCGTTAGGCGGCGTCTTCTCGTGCCAAGCCATAAATTCCCGCTCGGGAATTGCTCTAAAGCACCGACTGTGGACGAGTGGGAATTGGCCACAGACGATGGCTTAAATTCGAATCATTTCTAAATTCGACAGCGCCAAGAGAATTATTCTCACATTAAATTAGACATAAAAAGTAACAAGATTTCACAAATTAGCTTACTAATTAATAGGAAAAAATAATGAAAAGAAATGTTTTTGGACACATGTAAAATATGTTTCTTAAAATTTTTTGCATGGTTTATTTTTTTTACTTTAATTTTCCTTTATTAATGGTGATACCTCCTTACAGATCAGGGAATAAGATAGAGAGATAACCCCTGGACTTCAAGTGGACATTTTTCATGATTTAGAGACTTTAAAAGGGTTCACATAGTCATATAATTCAATTTGAAGGACCTAAAATGCTAAAGTCCAATAATAACGTCCTGTGAAAAAATGCCAACATTTCACACTTCTTTAATTAAAAATTTGATGACTTCCTTTTGTAAGCAATGTAATATATTTTTAATTGTACGAGTATTTTAATGTTAGAAGAAAAAAAAACCTACGCGGTGATTTTTTTTCTTTTAAAGATATTAGCAACTGAAAATATGACAATAAGCTTAAATTTCTAAAAAATTCATGTTTTTAAAAGAAATCTTTAAAAACTATGCGGAGGTAGTACAAAATTCCTATCCAAACTTTTGTTGAGTGTTAAAGTCCCTCTTTTTCAAAACAAATCACAGACTGCCTTTTAGAATTTTTATGAACTAATGCGTTAACTGTTATAGCAATAAAATGTTTTGTGTTATAAATTCTTTTATTTTAACTTAGTGCTTCTTATAAAACATGAAAAATGTTTCAACTTTAAATTTATTTTCGGACAAGGAAAAAATTCAGTTTAAAACTGTTCAGGTTAAAAATTTACATGTTAATATTACAACAAAGTAGCGGGAAAATTGAACATCAAAGCTGACTGTAAATATTTGTAACCAGGTAATCACCAAAAAGAAAAAAAATTCCTAGTTTGCGATAAAATCTTCTTATTTCTCACATATCTTGTGTAAAAAAAAAACCGTTTAAATGCGAACGTTCTCAAGAGTAGTTTTTTCTTATAAAATTTATTTTTGTCTTTAGACATTAAAATATTTGGATTAAAATGATTGAAGGAAATAAAACTGCCATAATGCATGCCAGAAAACAGAGAGAAAGAAAGTTTTTTTTTTGGTGAAAACAACTTGTTACAAAGTTTATTAGTTACAAATAAATAGCAATGTATTTTGAAATAAAAGTTTGGGCTTCAGTTGACATCAATTTGTACGATTTAACTCTGATAAAATTTCCACAAAAATTAGATTGTTGTTTACATTTAAAACATGTACAGTAGAAATTAAACTTTTCAAGTAACTTAAATCAATTTCTATGCACAACATAAAGTTTTGATTGGAGTTATTTTAAGACTCGTTTCTCTACTTGTGGGGAAAAAAAATCATTCTTATGTATAACTCAAGGGAAAAAAAAAAAAAAAAAACTCCTGCAACAGTTGATTTTAAACGTTTCAGTTTTTTTTAATGATGCAACTTCAATTAAATCTGTAGACTTTTCCCTCATGAATGTAAAAATAAATACATCTTAACTGACAGTGCAATGGATTAAAACACATTCAAATTTAAGTTTTCTGTGAATTGGTCTTGCTCAGATAAGTAAAAAAAATGAAAGTATGTTTATCACTTAAAAAAATTCGGCTCGACGTAATAACATTCAGGTTCGAAAAGGGGGTGCAGTATTCAGAAGTGTGTAGGCCAGGTGAAAATGGAAACAGATTATCTAGTGAGAGGGCCGCTTGGATTATGTTATCTCGCAGAGGCACATTCAAAGTTTTCAAAGCACGGAACCAGGGCGCATTAAGTCTATCGGTATCGGAATTTTCTTCCTGCAGCTATTAGCGGGTGAGAAAAAGAGGAAGAAAATGTTTTAAAGGGCCCTTCCGGAGATGTGACGAGGCCCTGATACACCGTTATGGATCGGTTGCGGAACAGAGGGGTGCTGATTTTTTTTTATTTACGTGTTCTTTTCCGCCATGCTTTATTCCTTCTGTTTGTGCAAGTTAATTGGCAAAAGGAGCAGGGGTGAAGGTTCTGCTTATAGTTTTGCGATTATTCGGAATTAAAGAAGTTCGAAGCCGTTGATGGGAGATAAGCTTTGTTGACTTTCACTCTTCGAGACTAATCAGTTATCGAACCCTCATGAGAGGGGTAATTGATTACCGGAATTATTTTCGTTTTTGGTGAGGCGATAACAGCAGTGGCGAAAAAGCAGGCGATCCCGTGCTTTTTAGATAACACCTGTGAAAATTGCGAAGGATTTTCTGGACAAATTATGAAAGATGCGTATTGGAAGTTCATCCTGGATACCCTACAGAGGGTTTATGAAAAGAAGAATAATGGGTTCGATGCGAAATCCTCCTTGCTTTTGGAGATAAACAAGTTGGTTGAATCGAGTGCGCCAGTTTTTACTGTTTCAATAACTTCGGGAATATTGAATGTTTAGTTGCGCAAAATCAACAATTTTACTGATTGAACTACTTCGATGTAAATAATTAGAATTACTATTTGTGCATAATATTTCAAAGGATTTTTTTCGAAGACGAGATTACGAATCTCAAATTGTGAGAAGCAAAGGGATGTAAGTGGATATTTTAAAGTTTTCAGTAAAACGAATTTAAAGACTAGGAGTTAATGAAAAAAAAAATGCAGAAGTGAGAAGCAAAGGGATGTTAGTGGACGTTTTAAAGTTTGAAGTAAACGCGTTTAAAGACTAGGAGTTAATAAAACAAATACAGCAGTGAGAAGCAAAAGGATACAAGTGGACGTTTTAAAAAGTTTTAAGTAAAACGCGCTTAAATACTAAAAATTAATCAAACAAATACAGCAGTGAGAAGCAAAAAGATGTAAGTGGACGTTTTAAAGTTTTAAGTAAAACAAATTTAAAGACTAGGAGTTAATGATACAAATGCAGAAGTGAGAAGAAAAGGGATGTAAGTGGACGTTTTAAATTTTGAAGTAAAACGCGTTTAAAGACTAGGAGTTAATAAAACAAATGCAGCAGCGAGAGGCAAAAGGATGCAAGTGGACGTTTTAAAGTTTTAAGTAAAAGTCGCTTAAATACTAGGAGTTAATGAAACAAATACAGCAGTGAGAAGTAAAAGGATGCAAATGGACGTTTTACAGTTTTAAGTAAAATTCGCTTAAATACTAGGAGTTAATGAAACAAATACAGCAGTGAGAAGCAAAAGGATGCAAGTGGACGTTTTAAAGTTTTAAGTAAAACGCTTTTAAAGAGTTTAGCTCCTAAGTAGACATTCATAGAAAACTTTTTTCCTAAAGCACTTTGTATAGCAGTACCTACGAAGGATACAATGATTGGGGAAAACTTCCGGCTCTGTCGTAATGCTGGTTTAGGATGCAGTCTTCACAATACTGCCAGGTTAGGTTTGCCCCAACTATAGTACCATTTCTTATCCGGAAACAGAGGAGACGTTCTCAGTACATTTTTAATTTTGGCGCTTATATACCTTTTCTTCTCACCGCTTCGAATTTAAAACCTTTCGTTTTTGGGAATAGGTTGTAATTTTGGTTTTTAATGCAAGTTCTTCGTAAAACGGTTAAATTTTAGGAAGTCAAAAATGAAAAATTTAACCTCTTAAGGAATTATTAATTCTTCAAAGCTGTATTTAATTGCGGAGGGAGGGTATGTATTGAATCGAAAACTGTTAGCTAGTGAAGAAGCTTTGCTGATATTTCTAATGAAATGCAAATTTTTGCAAGAAATTATATCAGTTTAAAATTATACAGTTAAACGTACATCTTTGATAAAACTTGATCTCTTTCTAATTACTTTTGAAGGCATATTATTTTCACTGTCGTAAATGACTAAACGTTACTGCTTCTTTAAATTCCTTTTAGTAGGCATTAACTTCTGAATACGATTTTCTAAAAAATAATTTGCTACTGAATTGAAAATTATATAATTATCAATATGTTTCATATGCATTTGTTAACTAACTTTTAACTGTAATATAATGATTATTAATTGTTTAAAATAATAAGTATTGGGGCAGTTAAACTGTTAGATGGAATTCTAAATTTTCGAGGAGAGTTATAACTTGTTCTTCTAGTTTCTATATAATTATTAATGTACAATAACATTAGCTTCTTTCCATTACTTTTGCTAATGATGTAAAGCTGTGCAGAGTATTTGGGAAAATCAGGTTTTATATCACTTTACAAAAGAATTTTCATTTGTTGAGCACTTGGTGTGTTTTAAATAATTAACATCTTAACATTTTATAACAACTGCACAATATTAAAAAAAAAAAAATAACTTGCTAAAAAGCAGGCTCCAATGCTTCCAACAATTGTTTTATTGTAGTCTGATTCACAGTAAAGTTATACCATGTTTCAACTTGAATTGAAACACTTATTTTTTTCATTTCTGTTATGCATTTTTTTTGTTGGGTTGTTTTACTGCTTGTTCGAATCAGGGCTGGATTTACGTATAAGCTAAGCAAGCTATAGCTTAGCGCCCCTACTTTGTTGTGGGCCCTTAACTCCCGGAAAATTGCATGATTCATTCCAAAAAGAAAAAAAAACTACTTGAAAAAATAAATTTCATATTTAAGTGTTTGGAAATCTTAAAAGTTTGGAACCGTGGCTACAAACCACAAATGAAAGGAGGAAGGAATGACAAAATTCATCAAATTGAGTTCTTTGCTACATCTAGCGTCAAAAATGTAAAAATCATGGTTCTCATGTTTCTGTAACATTACAACTTTTTGTAAAACACATGTTTCATATCTTGCTATTTATTTAATCGCTAGTGCAGTATTTTGGGAATTCTTTTGTTATTGCTTGCTTTTCAGCATATTGTCAATCTGTTTAGCACGAAAAAAAATATATTACACTACTTCGATTCCTTTTCGTTTTCTGCCCCACTCTTAATTGAAAACAAGTTGCTGTCATGAGAAGTCTATAGTTTTTTTTCTTTAAAACTTAAAATAGCTGTTTCTTACAAAGTTGGAACAATACTGTAAAAATTTACACAGAAGTACTAAAATATCAGATACAGGAAAATAGAAATCAAGTGCCTTAAATAGTTTAATTGTTCGAGAGTTCTTGAAAATAATTAGGTAAGTTTTTGAAAATTCTAAGCAAAGTGCGCTCCTATTTTATTTCATATCAGATGCGTAAATTATGAATTGTACAAATGTGCAGTATGTCACTCTCTTGTTAATAATTGTCTCTATTTTCTAAATCTGTACACCATTTCTTTTGAAGCATTTTTTACTATTGATCATTTTCATATAATTCATTTTTGTGTTTGTCGGTGGATGGGAGGGGTGTTTAAAAACTAATTGTACAGGAAGCCGACGCGAGCAAGCAACTCTAATGCATTGTCTTTTCTCTTCCCCCCCGCACTTTCTCTCTGTCGACTGATGTCATTGGTTTGTCGAATCAAAAACTATTTTTAATGCGAATTATACTAATTTGCAAAAGATTTGTGTGCTGATAGTTTTGTAGCTCCAGCTACTCATTATAAAGCTTCAAAATGCAGAATTTCATATCTATTTTTCAAAATTTTCCAGAGGAGCTACCCCCGGATCCCTGGTAATTGGGATATTCTATACTTCACTTAAAGGAGAATCTTGCGTCACTCTCTTAATACCATTCCCCTTTGAATGTCAACCCAAAAAAGATATTAGGAAAACCACATTACAAAACAAGCAGAAAAAAAATAAAACACGGATGTAAGGGCGCCCATATGCAATATCGTAAGGGGGGGGGGGGCTCAAATATTTCCTCCATGGTTTAGCAGGATATTTTCCACCGTGGAAACTGATTTCAGTACAGATTAGAGTTATTAAAATTTTACATTTTTAATAACTTATTCATTAACGGCTGGAGAGAAAGGTTTTTACATTTATGCAAAGAAAAAAGTACTAAAAGCAAGGAAGTTCTAATTTCTCAGGGGGTCTTGAGCCACCACTTGCCTCCCTATTTGGTTGCTCTTGCTGTATGTATCAGAGGAAAAGAGACAAATATCGTGAAGAAGAAAAAAAATTGCCTCTTACCTCACTGGAAGAAATATTGTTCGGACAACAAAAGGGGCCCCATACCTGAAATAGTTTAGGGCCCCTTTAAGTCTAAATCCGGCCCTGGTTCGAATATCAATAAAGTTTTATTATGTGTTTACGCTTCGCAAAGCAAAGGAAAAGAGTTGTATTTGAAACAATTTTGTAATTTTTTAATCTATCATATTAATTTAGTTACATTTTATTTATTAATTTTTTTTCTTATAAGTTTTATTTCACGGTTAGCTTTAATTTTTTATTAATATGGTTTACCATATAGTTCAAAGAACCTATTACTTTGTGTGTATCCCGTTTTAAATTCAGGCGTAGAGTAAAAATAAGCAGGAGTATCTGTTGCTGAATTAATTTATGGTTTCATTTTTTGCTGACATTGAGCTTTATATTTGAAATTTGAGTTTTAGTAATCGCATCGGAATTATGAGGCATGTAATAATTTACGAAATGTGCAGATATGTAAACTTCTATTATTATTTTTCTCATTATTGGTAAGTATTGTATAACATTATATAAGTAAGTTTATTTTTTAAATATTTATTAAATAACATTATATAATTGGTAAGTATTATATAAGAGTTATATAACATGAACTTGATTAATTTAATCTATTTTTTATTAATAATAAGCAATAGTAATATTATTTTTCAATTTAATTTTCTGTTGAAAAAACAAAAAAGCCCTAACGTGAGACCATCTAAGAGCGTCTTTCTTAGAATTTTGTAATTTTACTATTCCGCCTCTGTAAGAGCTCAAACCATGTTAAGAGCTTTGCCGTGCAGGTTTTGCTAGTGTATTTACATGTATGTGTAGAAGACTGAGCAGCGGAAAATATGTTACTAGTAAAAAGATATGAAATAAAAATTAACACAATTTTAAGCCTAGAAATGAGCATGGGCAGACGAATAGTAAAAACGAAAGTGATTTTTTAAATTGACAAAATATCCAAAATAAAAAAAAGTTAAGCTAGAAACTAGCTAATAAAAAAGACACAATAGACATATTAGTGCATGTCCTTCATCGCATTGAAAATAAAATTAAGGGGGTCCGGGAAACATTTTGAAAAAATTTTATCAAACAATTTAGAGTTGAAATTTTTTGCCCCGATTCACCATCTACTTAATAAGCAAAATCATAGCATAAATATTAAAACAAATTTTTTCAATTTAAATTTAATTAATTTTCTTATTTAGAAAAAGGTTTCTTGAAATCGCTTTTACTCAAAATATTATTTGTCAATTTTCAAATTTTTTCGAGAAGTTATGCACGAAGATCTAAATTTTAATTTTTATTCGGCGATTTAAAAATATTAATTCAATAAAAAATAGAAAATATTTGAATTTTTTTTCGAAAAATTCGAAGATACTCTTAAAAAAAATCATATTTTTTGCAGTAATGATTTTTTTTAACTCACCGAATAAAAATTAAAGTAAACTGTTTGAAAAAGATCCTACTCCAAATTTCATTACTTTATCTTTATCAGTTCTTGACATAAGAGTTTGAATGCAAAAAATGTGGAAAAAAAAAACCTGCATCATGGAGAAAAACACGTTTGAAGTTTTAAAGTTAAATATAATATTAGTTAAATGCTTGCTACAAAAATAATTATATCTTTGTTCTATGTAAGATAGAAACAAATTCAAACTTCCTTTTAAGCAGAAAAAGAAGGAGAAGTTTTTTAAATAATAATAATAAAAAAAACCGAAATATGACGATTTTTGTGTCCCGGACCCCCTTAAGAGCAGTTTATGTTTTTGTTTCATTTGCAAAAAATGCCCTGAGACGTTTCCGTTGTTTTCTAAAGCTAAATAGTTTGATTTTCATCATTTATTGCTATGAAATACGATCAGATACAGTCAATATGCATTTCACATTCATTACATAGATCCTATGGAAGAAAAATCATCAATGTCAGAATATAGGAAAGAAATTACTTTTTTTCTTCAGCCGTTCTCTATTTCTTATACTTTTCATCCTGGTTAACAGCTGATATTTAACGTACATATCTAAAGTCTCCTTCACAAGTGAATACGAAAGTAAAAGAAATTTCTCAACTTGACCACAGATTCTTATCTGTCTCTACTTTCTTGTTTAACACTTCGACTATCTATGCAAAACTGAATTTTACCTTCTTGAATCGTTGACTCAATTATTATACTTAGTGTTATTTAAAAATATATCATTCTTTTATTTAACACATTTTCAAAATTATTTCGAGTTCAAATGAAATGTTCCAATTGTACAAAAATAAGAACTTTTCATCCTTTCCGCAAACTTCGAACGTAACTGTTCGGTTGACATAGTGACAAACGATCCAGCTGAAAGTGAATCGGAAAACGGAAGTATAATCCTTCTTAATACCAAATTTCCGAAAATGATTCTCGGAGAGGGAAACTTTGTCCCAAATTGAAAGGTAGGTCAAAATTAGAGTGTAAGCAAGTGAAATCTACGGACAAGTGTTCCCTTATCACCCGAGTGAAATCCATTTGGCCTTCTCTACGTACCCATCACACTCCCTCCCACTGAGTCCCCAAACGATCCGCGGCCTTTCTTTCCACAAACTTGCCTCTCGAACTGTTTCGAACAACAGTGGAATGAGAAGTTTTGTGGTTGTACGAATGTCTACAGAAGAAAGATCTTGTGCCCTGAGTGGAATGGAGAGATTTCAACAATAATATTTAACATAATGGATAAAACGCGTACTGGTTTTGTTCATTTTGCAGACAATCAAGTTCATAATTTATGAAATCGCTGAATGTGATTTGGTTTATTTATCTTCATTTCAAAACATCTGCTCCTTAAAAAAATATTTCTTCACATAAAATATTAAAAGCTCGAATGTTTTAAGTATTTTAAATGAAAAAAAAAAAAGAAACACCTTTTGCGATCAATATTTAATTTGTCCCATCAGATTTAAAAAGGTTATAAAGAAAGTTCATTTCATTGTCAATTATTTTTCTATTTCCTTCTTCCTTGTATATTGTTTAAACAATTTTATGATTGTGCTTGAATAAATTTTACATATTTATAATTTATTATATCTTTATTATACGAGACTTTCCTTGATTAACTCTCTCCCTTTGATTCATAGCTCTTTGAAGAAATGGATATTTAAGATCGAAGTAGAATTTGTTTGTTTTATAACGAAGATAGGAATAGTTTTACTACAATTGATATATAAGGTGGAAAGTTTTTGTTTTTAGATAAAAAATAACGAATATAAAAATCAATTTCACAGTCTAGTAAAGAAATTTTTCTAAGTGCTCAACTGAAACATAAAATGGCTCATTTATATACATAATGCAGAACGCACAAAAAAAGGAGCTAGTTCAAACAAGATATAAATGTTTAGAAAACATACACTGACTGTTGACGTGCAAATTTAAACTTTTAGTTTGTGGCTTGTGGCTGGTAGACACATAATTTAGTAGCTACTTTCTTTTAACAAGTAGTCACTTCATTCAAGACTAAACTCAATTAATTCTGTAAAAGTTGCTTTTCTGCCTGCTCATTGTTAATTCAGGGAAGCAACTTTTCGGCTCAAAGTGCGTTATAATAATAAGTACATATCTGTAAAAATTCAACTATGATTATTTTAAATAAAAAAAATTTCAATACTTTTTTGGACTATCTCAGTAGACGACAATAGGAGAAACAAATAATTTAAATCAATTTCAGAAAAAAGTAAACAGGAGTAAAACTTTTTATTTAAATAAGCAAAAAAAAAAAAAAAAGAAAAAGAAATCAAATAATTTTAGGAAGATATCTGTACAATACCTTTAAAGAAAACTGATTTTTACTGAAAATTTTTTTCTCAATATTCATTTTTTGGATGTTGTTGGAAAAAAAAGAATAAAATAAGCAAAACTTGAAAATTTTATAAAAATACTTTCTTTTTTGCCTTTTAATTTGTGCCAGAAACAGAAATGAATAATAATTTAAAAAGTTTTTTCAACCTAGAATATCTGCAGCTTTCTGAAATTTTCGGCTCTAAAGACGATATTTTTAAAAATCTTTTTCGATAAAAAGGTTTGAATTTCTCCTAACGAATCAAATTGCCAAAAACAGAACGAAATCCAGCTATATTGAAATAGCCGTTTTATTGAATCAACCGCTTTATGGAATCAAAACTGTTTGGAACAAACATGATTCATATAAGCGGAAGCCGCTGTAATGGTGATTTCATACGTCTCGTAGGCTTACCTTTGATAAACAATTATTTTTCGTAAGCAATCCTTGCCGACAGACTTTTCGAAAACATTTGTTGGGGGCAAATACCCCTACTTTTTTTTATTTATATGGGATTGAAATTTTCGTGTAGGCTTTCGTTTATATTACTTTTAAAAAAAAAAATGGAACAAGACCATGTTCTAATTAAAATAAAGTGTACAATGTGGAATGAGATGTTCTAGCTGATATATTTTTTACAGTTTACCCCCAGTTTTTCCGACAGTTACCCCCACCCCCCCGCTCTTAAGTATACCAAAAGGAATGATTGAAACTGAAACACAAGGGGGAAGTTAATTTCGGTTCGATAAAACTGGGGGGACTCCTTTTTTTTACACAAAAAGGTTTTTTAACAATAAAACAATCGTCCGAAAAATTATTTTGGGGAGAACAACAGATAGACGTACACACAGACAGATAGACGCACATTTTCCCATCTCAAAAGATTACCTTTGAATTTTTTATGTTTTCATATTCATTTGACTGCTCGATATATTGTGACTTTTCTTTAGATTTTAGCTATATTTTTATAATGCATTAAGCCTATTTTTATTCTTTCCTTGTTTTCTCTCTTTCACTTGAAGGAAAAAATACACTAAAAGTTGCACACACGTACGAATCAAGTAACACTGATGCTGAATGAGAAGACTTAATGCTTTTTCCGTATAAAAGTTTCACTAATATAATAAAATTACAACTGAGGTGTATCTTGCTGACACAACTACGACATAGACCAGTACCACACTCATTCCCACTCAGTTTTTAGTCCACCATTCCCTCCCGAGTTAGGAAAAAATGTTAGCAGTTACTAAAATCCCCCCGTCTTCCATTCGTCCCCTTCCGCGAAGTGACCGATACTTATTTATGTCTCACCCATCCCTCCAACTCGGTTCGCCGGTGACAAATTGGTTTTTATAAGTCACCCTAACAGCGGGGGGCTTTTTCACTGCTGTTGAAAAAAAAAAAAAAAAAATTGGTCCAGTCGGTCGACCAGAGCCCGCTAATGCTGCCGTGAGAGAACTTGCCCGCTTGAGAACACTTGATTAATGGAGACGCTTGATTGAGAACAGTAACGGCAAGGTGCCTAAAGGTTAGTCCATTGATTGCCCAGTATTGGCTTCACCCGGGAAGACCAAAGAAAGATTAATAAAAGATACCTCATGATGAAGATCATTGTAAAACCTCGAATGTCCGTTTATAGCAGCATATAATAATCTTGAGTAGAGCATTTCCAACAAAATTGATGGAAAATGGTACCTGCGGGAATGTTCTCGTACTAAAGGATATTTACTTTTGAAAGCTGGGCTCATCATTACTGATTTGCCACTTTGTTCTGATTTCATTGGTTGGAATCTGTTCCAAAATATTTTTTTATCACGAGTGAAATGTTCACAAAGCTTTTGGAATGTGTATTATAAAAAAGTTGAGTCTGAAACTTATTATGCAAGGTACTTTTTCTAAAAAAAAAAGGGAACCTATAGGAGTAATTTTACAAACAGCATTTTCGCTTTCTAGTGCTCCGTATATTATTATCGGTTTTACATAGCTCTATACTGTGGTTCTTCAATATCCTCTAAGAAGTAGGAATCGTATTTAAAAAAGCAAGACATCTTTTCTCATTGAATAAAATTTTTGTTGTGTTGAATTCCGTTAGATTGAAGTAGCTGTTGACACACAAAATATCTCTGATTTAATAAGCATGAAGTTTGTTCAGAACTAGTCAATCTTTTACCAATATCACATACAACAACAAAACTGTCAATTGACCTATTTACTAATTTTTTATAGTTGCTACACCTGCATGCCTCCGCTATCTTATTTTAAGAGACTCTTTAATCAATTGGAATGTTATGTTGCATAAGAATGAATTTTAGAAGAGTAGACTGCTCAAATAATAAGACTACTATTCAACTATGATTTTAATAGCCTTAGAACCAATTCAGCTGTTGTGTAAAATGTTTTGTGTCACTAAATACATCAGCATATCTCTTTCCAGCAGATTAAAAAAAATACACTGTATAAATATTTTAATTTAATTCCATCTCACTACTTCAAGTCTTGATTGCCCATCGTTTGTTTCTTAATATCTTAAACCCTTGTAACCTAAGCGTGAAAGCCAAATTTGCGAAGAATACTGTAAGATACCAGACTTCGCAAGCTTAATTTGGGCCTGAAGGATCTGATTAGATCACATCCTCCGGACCAGTTCCACATTATTCGAATGCTGTAATAGATGATCTATCTTCCGTATCGTTGGAGTGGTGTCGGAGTAAGAAGGGAGAGGTGGGAGGACCCTCTCATGAAGGGTCCTCGGCCCGAGGGCTCGACAAAAGCACTTCTGGCCGACCCCCTTGAACACGTCTGCTCCTCAGGCACGAGAAACATAGTTCATGTACATTTGCGTCCCTCCAGCTCCCTCTCTCCCTTTCTTGCAAATCATAGGCAATCCCCTCGTGCTTATTCGAGAAAAGAAGAATATAAAAAATGTGGAAGAGGTTTTTAAAAAAAATGCATTGTTTTTTATGGTTGGATAAATAGGCAGGGAATTCCAGCCTCGTTTTTATGGAATGTGTGCTTTAAACGCTCACTTTGTTATATTGTCATTGAAAATTGATTTTCTAAATGAGAGCTAAAAAGTTTTCTTTTCCTCTAGCATTTAGAAGCAATTTTTTTACGAAGAGTTTTTGCAGTTTTAATATTAATTGTATGAAAAACAAGCCTGAAGGATGCATTTTGATTTCAGTTTCAAACTATCCGTATCTTTATTTCTTGATTTACTATGTTCACATAACCTTACTACTTGAATATTTAAATGTAAAAATGTAACCTCATGACAATTTTGATTTGACCAAAAACTAGGCACACAAGTTTTACTCTTTCAATAATAAACTAAGACATTTGACGTCACAAAAGACATTAAACGCAGCTGTCTAAAAAGATAGTATATATAACTAGTATGCATAAGCTTGGTAATGTTATGGCAAAAATGCTAAATTCTTCATACTACAATTATTGCGTACTACAGTAAAAATAGTTCCATCAGTTACTATTCTTTAAATTATAGTTTAGTTTTTAAATGATTGCTTTTGAACCGATGTTTAACAGTATAATAATTGTATGATATAGGAGTGTGACATACTATACTTGTGGATTATTTCCAATAGAACATCTTGATTGTTTAAATACATTTAAAAAACTATTTTTTGGAATAAGCATAGATATTTAAATAACTCAATTATTGTAGGGCCATTATTAGTTCGTCTGAAATTTAATATGGAAGACAAAAGATTTATTTATATATATTTTTTTTTAAATTAAGGTAAACTTTTGGTGATTTTGTGTATTAGTTATGATGCATAAAGCTTTGAAGAATGATGGGCTGATAATCATCAGACAAAATTCTTGAATATTTATATTCTGACTGAGTTGATGTCGTTTACTGGACTATCATTGACACACTTAACGATTCATTCTTTTATTTGATTTGCAAACTTTATCTGTTGCTATTCATGGTTGTATCTAGTATAAATGTAAAAATTCCTGCCTTTTCTGTTATGACTTTTCATTTTCTGAAAATATTTATCGCACTGGTTTTAAACACTTAATTTAGCCGCCGCGAAACCTCGTATTTGAAACCCAGGCTCCTAAATATATATTATTGAAGGTGCTAACATACCTGCTGCGCGTCAAGCAGAAAAAAAAAAAAAATCTGCCGTATTTGGGTTAAGAATCTGGTGTTTATCTTTGTATGCTAATATTCTATGTTTCTAGACAAAAAAAAAAAAAAAAAAAAAAATAGCATCTGTCTCAAACATCCTCTTAGTATCTTGCCTAAGGTGTTTTTATATAAAAACTTTTCAAAAATATCAAATAATTCCAATTTTCCTGCTAGCAACTAAAGCTCGTTTTATCATTTCTTCTACCCTTTGACTATATTTGCTTTAACTCGAACCTCTAAGACCTTGAAATCCTGTCGCTTAACTTATCACATTAACACGAAGTTCCATCACATTGAAAAAATGAAATTTCGTTTAACTAAATTATGACTGAAGTTGACATTCGTAAATTTAGGCGCATTCTGGCACATTAAAGTTTTGAATATCATACACAAAGAACATTAATGAATAGTAACATTTCAAAAATTATACCAAAATACAAAAAGCGATCATCAAAAAATAAATTATGTATGCTGTAACTAATGTACGTAATTGTGGTAGCGAAAAAAAGATGCTATAAAATAGAAGCCTTTTAATTTTGACGCAAACAAAACGGAAACAAAAGACACATTCTAAGTAAATTTATTCATTTAAACATCTTTGGTGTAAAAAATTCGTAAGTTAGATGCGATTTAACGGATAATAACTCATAATTATCATATCTAAATGTTTAAAGTTTAAATAATGTTTCAAAAATATACAGAAATTATGACAAGTACAAGGAATGTCCCATTAAAAAGAAACTGCCAGTGTAACTGTATAAATAAATAGCTTATTAAAAACAAGAATCTTACAAGGAAAAAAATAATAAGCACTGTATATATTTTAGCTTCTAAAACCTGAGCTGCCATTCTCCCCACCCCCAGTAATTTAACATTCATAAACTTTTCTCGTTACAAGCGAAAAAATCGCTCGCAGAGTATTCGTTAAAGTTCTTTGAAAATAGTTTTTCAAGCAATGAGATTGTATCAAAAAAATAAATAAATAAATAAATAAAAAAAATTAAAAAAAAGTAATAAATATGTAAAATAAATAAATAAAATAAATAAATAAATAAATAAAAGTAAAAACAATTGAAAACCTGAAAATATATTTTGAATTAGTATCTATAAAAGTCTAACTATGAATTGAGTAGATACCAAGAAATAAATAAATAGCTTTATTTCCTATTCTTAAATTGGACCACTGGTTCTTCAATTGCATTGACGAACCAGTGCACCATTGACAAACCAGTGCATTGACGAACCTCACAGCACATAGCTTTGAGTACTACAATATGTTAGTGTTCGAGATAAAATTATCTAAGTAAAAAGAGTAAAAAGTATCCTGCTCGATCGTCAAAGTGTTGTCCAGTACCTTGGTAAAAGTTGATGTCTCTCCCACAAGAAAACCTATACATTAAAGTAGTTGTTACGTGCTAAAAAAACCAATCACGCATTCAAACCTTGAAATTTTATATTGTACACTAATCCTACTATAATGTATAGTAAAATTATTGCAATGTGTGATGGGCTAAACCTGGGAGGAGGGGGGAGGGTATAAAATAAATGGAACTATGATACCCTGGTTCATGGACCTGTAGGACCTTGCGTTATTTAGGTCCTGAAAGTTGTAGTAACGCAGTCACGCAACCATAAATTTGTTGAAACTTCTTAATCTAAAGACTTAGAGATTTAGTTTACCATGGGAAGAGTGCAGTGTATTTCTCTCCGCTTGTATTTGCTGCAGGTCCAAGCTAGGCAGTGGTCCATAACAGACGCTCATAAACTGCTGAGTGCTTACAGTACAAAATTTAAAGCATAGAAAAAACTCTTGAAGACATTGTTCACCTTGATAATTTATGCTTCCTTTTTGAACTCGTTACAACTTCTTGTTTATCACTACTACTTTAAAAGTTCGATCACAAGAGCATTCGATTTTCAATATTGTAACGACTTGCAAAAGAAAGGCAAACTGTAATCTACGCTGTCATCAGTTCTTAATCAAAAGCGATTAATCGAATGCATTGTGTGACCGAAGTAGTTTTACTTTTTACAAAAAATAAGGAAAACAAAAATAATATTTTACTTTTGAATGCCGGCTGCTCGACAAAAGTTCGAAAAGGAAAAAAAAAAAAAAAAAAACAGAATGCATGCATTAACATTTCAAAGCGAACAAGTCAGCTTTCACGAAGAAGAGTCTTTTGAACTTTTCCTTCCTTCAAAGTAATCTGAGTAATTAAGAATTGACTCGAATGGAATTAACCCCTCGCCTTAACCAAACAGTATAATTATTGAAAAAGGCGCAAGCAAGACCTCCAGAACAATAACAAAGAAGACAAGAAAAACTCGACAAAGGACATAGACGCTGGAGCTCGTAGACAAAAAATGTCAGCAAAAACACTCCTCAGGCCTTATTGCCCCCCACCCCCTCAGTGTTAAAAAGAGACAGAGAGGTATTGGAACCCAGAATTCTTTTCCATCTACGTATAAATAGCGGGCCCGATCCTATTAGTACATTGCCCGAGGCTGGAGTGGCGAATCAATTAGATCAATACGCTAAATATGCTACATTTTGAAGTCTCTTCTTATCTGCTTTCGTTACCCATGAGCACAGAAGAACCATCGCGCAATTCTCATTTTAGTTTCCATTTTCTCCCAAACCGCGACTCTGCTCTAAGATAATTAAGAGAGCGAGGGGGAAACAAGACCCAGTGTCAACCGCCGCTTTTTTTCCATGAGCATTCTTCAAGTTTTTTTTTTTTTTTTTTCATTTACACTTAGAGCACAAGAGCAAAAAGGAAAAAAAAAAGGAAGTTAAAAAATGGTGCGTAGCATTTGTAAGTTGTTGTTTTCTGCAAGTACGCGACAATTGCACCTTCCCCCAGTCCTCCTTCTTTCTCTACTCCATTCTTAATTTCTACTCTCTGAAAAGTAAATAAGAGAAAAGACTTTAAGGCTACTCTCTTTGAGGGTATTAAAAAACTTTTTAAAAAATGCATCCCCCCCTCTTACAATAACTCTTGCTCTTTTCGTCTTTTTTTCTCCTTCACCAAGACCGCGCACTGTCATAAAAAGATGAAAATTACCTTAGCGTCTTTTTAGATACCATGTTAGCGTATCGACCTGGACTTGTATAATTTTACTCACACCACTCCTTTGCTTAAAGAAGTTTTTCTCCTTATCAAAAAGCTCTACAGACGGCTTTTTGCAAAGTGCGGCTCTTTTGGGGGGACGACGCTGTTTTTTCTATTTTTTTTAAAGGAATCCTTGTGTTTGCTTCAAATTTTCACTCCATTAACAGGATTTTAATTCGAGAGGACACTTTTTTTTCATTCATTTTGAAGGGGAAAATTATTTTTTTAACAAAGTTTTTCAGTACGTGCTCTCTTATATTTTTTTCTGTTTAAAAATGCTGAGTGAATTTAAATAAATAATTCACACAATGTGTAGAATAGTTGAAAAGATAAAACTTTTTACCTTTTTTATGAACTTGGGCTTTGATGTCTTAGTTATTTTTAATTATCATTTCGCATCTTGAATTAAATTCAAATGAGAATAATTACTAATCAAGACAATTAAATTGACATAATTAACATAGGAAGGAAATTGCAACAGGTTTAAAGAAATAAATAGAATAATACTATTATTTCTCTTTTTTTTCAACTTTAAAATATAATAGTTTTTTCACATACCTCTTTAGTGAGTGAAGTATTATTCATAAAAGGGAGTATGATATGTTTATTAACCAAATTTTTTTTGTTTTGGCTACTAAATGCATTTATTTTGAATATTATATTTATTTTGTGGAACGAATGCTTCATTTTATCGTTCTTGATGAAATCTAGTTAAAACAAAAATATAATAGTGTTAAATATTAAGAAAAGAAAAAAGTACTAAAAATGCAGATATATTTTACCTTGTTTCTGATATTGCTTACTGAATTAAAAATTACTAAACGTACAACTTTCCAAAAAAAAAAAAAGAAGAAATAAGTTTCAAATAATAGTCATAAAGAATTTCAATTTCAAACACAGCGGATGTCTACGTTACATGACTCTTTTTGGCTTAAGTGTTTTAAATACTCTCTGAAAGAAATATGCACTACGCACTTCGCAAAATAAAAACTCTATTTTCCCTTCTCTTTTGAAAATTAAAAAACTTGCAATGATAATCTTGAATATTTTAACAATAAAAAATATCTTTCAAAATGCTTCATGTGATCTCAATCCCTTCACATGAAACAAGTTCAGAAAAGAGAAAAATCATTCTTTTTTCACAATCACAGTTCATGTTAGAAATTCTTGTGTCATAAAAATCAATTAAGCTCCACTTGAGATTAAGTTAACCCGACTAAATTCTATAAGAAGTTGTTATTTTTACATTAATTAGATTCCGGTATTTCGAAAATCACTTTTTTGAAGAGAAGTTTATTGGCATTAAGAGATTTTACTTTTAAACATTCACAAGAGTTTTCTTGCGGTTTAATTCATTAATCGTTGTTAAAAACTTGAAAGAACTAATAAAATTTGCTTTTACTTCTTATTATCTCGTTATCCATTTTTAAAGACTTGTTTTCCATCAGTTACATGTGATATTTAAAACAATAACTATGAAATGCTTTTTTTTTAAATACACTAATAATTTTTATTCTTACAACGTTGAAACGTATGCAACTTCTATTAGCTTAGCTCTGAAACCAATCATTAATTATTCATACAGACCGTGATAATTGTATGAACTAAAAATAAAATTGTTCGATAATAATATCTGTGAAGCAAACCACACTTCTACTGTAATATATTCATTATTTTCATATTTCATTAAGATGAAACTCATTAAACTAAACTTGTTCACGATTAAAAATATTTTTAAATGTCAGATTCTCTCTAGTGCTCCCTCTCCCTCCCTCCCAATATTAGAAGTTATACCGAAAAATACTATAGCGAGATTTTACAGAATGTAAAATTTAACTTATTTTTGGTTCTCTTAGCAATGAAGCCGGTGCCTCAATAGTACACAAGCGAGGTCGGAAAATGAGGGGGGGGGGGGGGGGGTATTTGACCCACGGGAATCTTATTGTAAGTTGTAGTGTAGCTCATAAAAAATAGGTCAAGCACCACGCCGTACATTTCGGGTGGTACATGCGACTTCACCGGTAGCAGGAAGTAACACATTTAAAGATGATCAATTAAAAGTCATTCTTAACTTATTGCCGTACAAAAAAATAGGGTCAGGAAAGCCTCAAGAGTTTCGGTTTTCTTATTATTTTACAGGTTTTTTCAGTGATTTTACCATGTACGGCATTAGCATATTTTCTTTCTTTTTTTTTTTTTTTGTATAATTTAATTTTATTTTCAGTGCCATACAAATTTATTAGTACGGGGATGAAAATATGAGGGTGCCAACCCCTCTTTTCAGACCGAAGGATCCGGGTCAATTGATCCATCATGAATTTTTAAGATTCTAAAACTTCTTCAAAAAACAATATGGTTTGATACAATGTCGTATATTTTGGGTGGTACATGCGACGACACCGGAAGCAGGAAGTGGCGCATCAGGAAAGGGTAATTTAGGATGAAAAGATTTTGTACGGCATATAGTTAATTTTAAAGATAATCAATTAAAAGTCATTTTGTACTTATTGCCGTACAAAAAAAAAAAAAAAAAAAAAACGAGCTGATGTGTGCCTCACATGACTTCCTTTTACTCCATTTTAATGTCATTTTCCCATTATTGGCAATTTTAATGTGATTCAATAGTTTAATCTCTAAATATAAAAAACGATGGCCAAATTAAAACCAGATAAAAAAAATCGCCAAATTTTCCGCCAAGTTGGCGACAAAACTTGGCGACCAAAAGACTGGCGATATATCGCCAAGTGTCCGCCAAATTGTAACACCACTTAAGTTTGCATTGATATTAACAATGATTTCCCCCCAAAAAGGTGCAAAAGACCCCCTTAGGAACATCCGAAAGCAACCAAAAGGGGAGGTGCACAACTAGACCCCACTACGAGTCTATGTACCAAATTTCAACTTTCTAGGACATACCATTTTTGAGTTATGCGAGATACATACGCACATACGCACATACGCACATACGCACATACACACATACGCACATACATACAGACGTCACGAGAAAAGTCGTTGTAATTACCTCGGTGATGGTCAAAATGGATATTTCGCGTGTCTATACATTCTTAGGCACTTTTCCGCATGTGGTCGAATCGAAAAAAAAAAACTCAACATTCATTTGGGGGTGAGCAAAATGGAAATTAAGGGCGATTTTTGAGTGAAAATTTTTTCGCGAATACAATACTTCCTTTTTTGTAAAAGGAAGTAAAAAGTGTCAGGAAAAGCTAAAAGTTTTTGGTTTTCTAATTATTTTACGGATTTTTTCAGTGATTTGACCATGTACGGCATTAGCATATTTTCTTTCCTTTTTATATATAGCTTTTTTTTCCAATGCCGTGCCAATTTATTGGTACGGGGGTGAAAACATGGGAGTGCCAACCCCTCTATTCAGACCGAAGGTTGCAGGTCATTTGATTCATCATAATTTTTTAATAGTCTAAAACTTCTTTAAATAAAAATTTGATTTGATATAATGTCTTACATTTTTCATAGAACATATGACAAAAAAAAAAAAAAAAAAAACTCTCGAGGTGAAATGCAGTCAAATATTTTTGTACGGCATATACATAGCTTTTAGTGATGATAATAAAATTCAATAAAACTAAATGCCGCTTGAAAAATAAGTACCTACTCGATTAAAAAATAATTGTCTACTTTTTTTTATTAATCATACAAATCAATCACAACACTTTGGTGTTTGCAAAATTCAATTCGAATGCTTGCATTGTTTAATTTTTTTTGTCATGTCGCATATACGAGTATTTACACGGACAAGATTGCGAACAATACTTTACATCCGCATTTTTATTTGAAATTTATTGAAGGCTCTAAAACTTCTGAAATTACAGTGTCCTTTTCTTATATTAATAAAAATGTAGTGTTTTAAAAATGCATAACTTTTTGTTATAATAAATATATTTTAGACGTAAAAGGACAAACGATGGTGTGTTTATTTCAATATTCACGCTGCATAACACAGATTATTATATTAATATTGGAATCAAGTAAGTATACGCATCGTAAAAATAATAATAACAGTTAGAATATATATTTAAAATTTATTCGAATAAATTAAAAGTTTTTAATCTACGTACAATAAAATAAAAAGTTTGTTTGTGTATCTATGTGTGTGTGTGTATTTGTGATACACTTCCAGAGAAAACGGTAAGGCCTAGAAAGATAACATTTGGTACACAGGGGAAATTTTTGCCGTAAATGCGCACCTCGGAGCCGATTTTGATAATGCGATTTACGGCAAATTTTAGCATTTTTTACTTCACAGACCGAAGACTAATTGAGTCACAGAAATATTTTTTATATCCGAGTGTAGGAAATTTAATTTTAATCAAGATTAAAAAAAACTTTTAAAAAAGAGTGATTTTTGCATTTTTTAAGCATTTTCAAAAAATACTTTTATTTTGGATTTTTTCCGGGACGTGACGTTTCCTAAAACCATCCCATAAAAAGTATGAAAGCTTCTGTTTTAAAACTTAAGTGCCTTATAGTACAAAACATTTCTTCCTCTTTATATATATATATAAAAAATCCAAAATATGCAAGTTTTTCGTTTTTTTTTCATTATTTTTTTTAAATATGATTTTTCAAAACTGAACAACCACAGATCTCAATGCCACAGTTTTTTCACCTCAGTCGGGAGAGAAAGAAAACGATCTTCGCGACTTCCAGCTATGACGTCACTGCATGGGTTGGATTCTGAATCGAATACTGCAATTTTCACTTAAGTCCCACAGAAAATGTACGGCATTAGAATTTTTTTATAAAACCTACATACTGTTGATAAAATAATGTTAATGCCTTACAAAAATTTATGACAAAAAAATACCTTTAAAAAACGTTGAAAAACACATCAGCTAAGATTAACCCTTTACTGAAAAATGTACGGCATTATTATTATTTTCTTTTTCATCCTCAGGTGAGCTCATAAACCATATAATATATATTATCAATTTATTCCTTCAGTCAATCACACTGAATTTAAACTTTTTTCATTTTATCAATTTTACCCCATTGTTTAAAATTAATTATCATAATGTTGTACCACTCATTTTAAACGGCAATTGTATAGAAAGATAATATATTCCGGCCTATATTCACAAAACGTATTGCCGTACAGAAAAAATGAAAGTAATGTAAAAGTTAATTGTTATTATAAATTTAACTTTATTTTAATAATATTTTCATGGACCATAATTCTTACACGGCATTATTTTTAAAAGGAATTTTGAATATTTAAGATTGTTTCTCAACTAATGCCGTACATTTTCAAATGACCTGCAACCCTCGGTCTGAAAGGAGGGGTTGGCACCCCCATATATTCAACCCCGTACCAATAAATTGGTGCGGCATTGAAAAAAAAAAATGAAATTATACATAAAAAGAAAAGAAAATACCCTAATGCCGTACATCGTAAAATCACTGAAAAAGTCAGCAAAATAATTGAAAATCAAAAATTCAGGGCCTTTCCAGACTCTTTTTTTTTTTTTTTTTTTTGTACGGTTACAAGTTAAAAATGACTTTTAATTGATCATCTTTAGAATAACTATATGCCGCACAAAATCTTTTTATCCTAAAATACCCTTTCCCAATGCGTAACTTACTGCTACCGGTGTTGTCGCATGTACGGCATGGTGCTAGAACTCTTTTTTGTGAGCTACACTACGGCTTGGAATAAGATTCCCGGTGGGTCAAATACCAACACCCCCCCCCCCCCATTTTTAGACCGGGCTTGTGTGCTATATAAAAATTAAATGCATCTAAGGTTTCAAAGTAATATTCTTTATCAAGTATAGACTCTATTACAGAAGTAAATATTTGATTTTACAAGCTAGTAATAGTGTAATAGCTGGGATGTACTATCTACAGCCTGCGAAGCATTTAAACGTCGACCCAAGCCGATACTTATTTATGAAACAGCTGAAAAATAACTAGAAATGTTGCTCCTTTATAGTAATTATTTTGTTCATATATGCCATTTTAATCAATTTTTTTCGTAGGTAGAACAAAATGAAGGTTTCAGACTTGTCTATCTTCTCTTGAACCCCTTGAAGTCCTCACGACATCCCTAGCATCTCATAACAGTGCAAGAGCACAGTAGAAATTTACATTATACTGTACACAAAAAGATTTCAAAGTTTCAAACTACTTTTTGTCTTCTTGAGATTCTTTTGATCAAATAATGCTTTGTAAAACTGCAAAGACTTTTAATGCTTCATAGTTTGGATGACTGTGGAATATGACAATACGAATGTATTTTACACTACGAAGGGCTAAATTAAGACAAGGGTGCATGAAACATGGACCCAAAGCACCAAAATTTCAGGGGAAGGGGTGCCAAATCTGTAGTTTGAATTAAAAAGAAAAACTTAGAAATTTCATTTCGCTAAAAGGCAACCTGTCAATATTTGATCTAGAAATCAATTCCTAGGTAAAATTTTAATATCTCACAATTATCAAAGCCACTCCCATGCTCAGGACTACATTTACACTATTACTAGGGCAGAGTAGAGAGGAATGGGGTGGCGAGTGGAGTGAGACACTTGCATTTCTATGCCGAAATAAAATAAAATATTATTTCTTGATTACCCAGTAGATGTAGCAGATTTGATTCTAATATGGATCATCTACTGGACAAGCTAGAAATAATATTTCTCATTTAACTTCAGAACTGCTCCACCCCTCGTGATTGTTCCCCACATTAAAAATGTCATGTACCAGAATTCGTTTGCTCATTTCTTTTTTCTTTTTGTTTCCAATGGAGCTGTGTAAGAAATTCACTTGAAGAGGCGTCTGGGCCATAACCAGTCCTAGTGCGCTCCCCTACAATGCATCAGTCTTTCATGTGTCAACATTAAGGCGCTGATGCAAGACACAGTAGTTTTTTGACACCCAGTTTCCACCAGATGGAAGCACCTGGGCTCTCTGTGATGCGAAATTGCACTAGAAATTTTTAATTTTGCCGAGGGAATTCTAAGCCAAACGAATACCCAAGGAATCTTTTACATGCCGCATAAACCATGCGCCATGGGAACTGATGATTTTTTGCATCACGAAAATCTACTGACTGCCCCCCCCCCTCCTCTTCAGGTCAGAACCCGAGTCCACAAGAGTAGAAGACCAGCGCCTAACCATCACGGCACCAGCTGGTCACGTTTGATATTATTGCTACCGGGAAGTTGAAAACACAGTTGACAATAACTTGACACATTGTATTATTATTATGCATCATAACTCCTTCTGTTTGTAAGATATCGCAATGTATAAGATATCGCCAGATTTGACTTATTGCTCAGGTCCTCATTAGTCACAGCCGGTCCCTTGACTATAAAATAAAAATACTTCAAAGTTCTATGCTTGTAGCATTTCAAAAAATAAGACAAAAACGTATGATAAATAACTTGGTTGATATGCATCTCATATAGCATCTGAACAAAGAAAGGAAGTTTTTGGAAGTGTGGTGAGTACGAAATTGGGAAGAGAAAGCTATTCTTGAAAATGGGGCCCAGCGATTGCGCATAGTTTCCTCACCCTCCACCGCCGCGGAACAACTCCTCTCTCTCTATCACACAGTTTCTGTGAAAGGTGTGAGAACTCGGCCATCCGCCGCAGCTTCTCCGTATCCAAACGAATCCCACCTCCTTGTCAAGTGACGACTGTCTCACTTTCTTCCAATCCCATTTTCCCAGTGCCACGGCACAACTAGAAATTAGGCCCCGCCCCCGCCACCTCTTTGCGTTCTATCGCCACTCACTTTGTGTAGTATGGGAACATCCGCTGCCCCTTTTTTTGTGGGTTATATTCCATGGGGTACATTTTGCGCTTTTTTTTTTCCTCGCAGGTTCTTTCTTCTCTTTTCTCTCGAATAACAGCTTCGGCTAATAACGTACAGGAGTTTTTCGTATTTTCTCTCTCTCTCTCTCCTGAAACAACCATTCTCTCACTGCCTGGTGCTGCTACTATTCGTTTTCTGCTTTCGTATTTCGCAGAGCTATTTTGTAATGGCACACAACGGCAGCGTTGAATTTCGGGGTGTTATGCATTTTTGAGAAGGACTTTAAAATTTAAAATTTTATCACTGAACATCTACAGCTATAGTTCAGAGTTTTTAAATGTCGTTCAGGATTTGATTCTTCCTTTTTCTTAAGCAACAACTTTGGCTGATAATGTGGAGAAATTTTCGTATTTACTCTTTTTTTTTGTGACAAATATTCTTTCACTAACCGACTAACCGGTATTGCAGCAATTCGTTTTTCTGCCCTCCTATCTATCTGAGCCATTTTGCAATGGCACAGTTTTCTTGCACACAACAGCAACGTTGCATTTCGGAAAGTTATGCGTCTTTGAGAAGACCTTTAAAATTGAAGTTTTAATTACTGATTAGCTGTAGCTAAAGTTCAGAATTTTAAATCTTTGTTCAGGTTTTTTTTCTCTCGTTTCTCTCGAATAACAACTTTGGCTAATAATGTGCAAAAATGTCCCCTATTTTCTCTTTCTCCTGATACAACTATCCCCCCCCGCCCGGTGTTGCTGCAATTCGTTTTCAGCCTTTTTATCTCTCAGAGTTATTTTGCAATGGTACTGTTTTCTTGCACACAACAGCAACGTTGCATTTTGAGGTGTTACGCATTTTTGAAAAGGACTTTAGAATTTTAATTTTACTCATTGAATAGATACAACGATAGTTCAGAATTTCTAGATCTTGTTCAAATTTTTTTTCTTGTTTCTCTCGAACAACAGCGTTGGCTTATGATGTACAGAATTGTTTCGTATTTTCTCTCTTTCCTATGACAACCTTACTGCCCGGTGTTACTGCAATTTGTTTTCTGCCTTCCTATCTATCATAGGTATTTTAGTTCATAGTGTTTAGCATTTTTTTTTTTTTTTTTGTCAAAGAGATTGCAAAATGTAGGTTTTATTCGTGGAAAATTAAACCTATATTCCAAAACTATTTTGTATTTTGTGTATGAAAATAAAGGAAAAAAAAGATCCGTCATTCTCAGAAAATGGTTTTTGGAGTAGGAAAAACCTTCGTTTATTGATTTTTATTTATCTCACTTGTTTTTTTTTTTAACTACTACTACTTTTATTTTTTTTACCCTAGTACTACACCATTATTTATTTATTTTGACATTTTTGCAATTGGGTAATTTTTCTCCCCAAATATAAAGTCTTTTCAAAACCGACTATCAGAAATTTTATTTTTTGAATTTTATCACGGTATAGAGGAAATGCAAAGCACCTTTTTTGATTTATTACATAATTCGTAACTCCAGTCGGCACTCATAAAAGGTAGAGAATTAAACCAATGATTTCTAAGTGTAAATACTTTATATTTTGCCTCTTGAATACGATAACTCTAGAAAAGCACCTGCGAGCTGGACTTAATGATCGCAGGATGTAGTTAGAGCAGATACTTTGTAATCTCTCAAAACAACTTCTGCTATATAGGGAATGAAACGTAGATTTTCACGTTTTCTTTACTACTCCATATGGGTAACAATAAAAATAACTTTGTAAATTATTAATTATATGAAAAGTAGTTATTATACTCAGAAGTATATAAAGTTATTAAAAACATATGAGTTATGAACAAACCTGTAAATTATTAAAGGCATCAGGTTCTGTTTTAACTTTTTTATTAAAATAACAGTGAATAAAAATGGCTGCCATTCAGGAAAAATTAAATATACGTTTGTAAAATGCCTGTTTCATTTAATACAAATGAAAGTCGAGCATTCTTCTCCGAGAGAAGACTGAACCCATTTAAAAGATAAATTAGACAGAATTCTTACATCCTCTAGATAATTCTCCCTTCCATTCCGGAACGAGCAATAAAACGTCATTGTCTCGAGCGGTTACTTAATTCGAATTTAGTCTTGGGGGCTGCGGGGGCGAGGGGTGTCCCAAACATGCGGGACACGTGGCATCGACAACAATGCAAAGACATCAAGGACACAAACTAACTGCATCAGCGGGCGTTTTGTCGTTCCTAATTGCCTCAATTTGGAGAAAATCAGCTCTGCCCTCCAACTTTCAATCACCCCAAGAGTTCTCTCCCCTCTTTCCAAGTTCTAAAGTGAAAAGAAAAGTTCTCGAGGCGGGGTGTTCATTTCTTCTCTTTTAAGTGGATTTATTCTTTAGTCGCCGGTGTTCTTTCAGGACGAACATCGCTTCTAATTGTGTGCCCCGCTCCGAATGCGATTTGGGCTGCTGTTGTGGACCACTTGAGCTTCAATCCAGGAGCTTGTTGTGCATTTGGGAGGGAATCGGGAACACGGATCTCTCGACTCGACGACGATTTACGGCAAACATATCTCGAGACTATTACAAGACGTTCGAGGACTTGTAATAGAGCTCGAATTTAAATTCGGGCCCTCCGTGTTTGATTGCCGCTGCAGTGCCGTGTTTGTCTTTCGTTGGGTGAAGTACTACACTCAAAAGTAACAGATATTCTCCCGTAAAACTGTGTATGTTTATTCGGAGAATAAAAATGTCTCCCTTTCCAAGTAAAACTCAATACAACAGAGAATCTTGCAGTTTGAATAAATGTTACATTTCCGGTATTAAGATTAATATGAAATGGAAAAGCAGAAAGCAACAAATTTTTAAGTTGAGAGTTTATTGAAATGTTTTGCTTTTGAGTAATTACGTATTTATGAGGAACAACTCTTCGTCTACTGTTTTTTCGGTGAATATAATGCATGTTAAGTAAAAAATGTAAAAAAGATTTCGTATGCATACTTTCGGTTTGACGAGAAACCGTTAATTTAGTCCGTTGAAATAAATCCTGATGATTAAAAGAATTAGTTCTGCTATAAAGCTCTGCAATACGACATAAAAATTAATAATTGATGTTCAATAATTCATGAGAGCTTTTAAATACTTGAGAAAAACATTGAAATTTACAAATTTTACATACTTCAGTTTTATTTATTTTTTCATGAATAAAATTAATTATGTGTAAAAAATAAAGATACACATATATAATATAATGCGTTGGTTTGAAACTTCCTGAGATTTAAAAAGTTATGTCTGTAGTTTTCTTTTCTATATACTCATTACAAATGCGTTTCAATACTGAAGTAATAATGACACATCCCCATAGTTTCCTGTAGTTCGCAAAATGAAAACAGGTTCCTGTTTTATATTAATTTCAAACTGAAATTTTTCAGTTTACAGCATTTTTTAAAAAGTCCTCTTACATTATCATAGACAAATAAATTTGTTTTGAAAACGAGAAAATTACATTGTCTAAAAAATGTAACAGCTATCATGATGAGTAAATTTCTAAAACTGTGCAGTTTATGAGTGATTAATCAGAAAAAAATACTGCTCTTAATTTTGATGCTAGCATTTTTTTTTTACTCACTAAGAACATCTGTATGGGCAGACGCATACATTTTAAGCATAAAAACGTTTTCAGTAATAAAGTGTAGATTTGTTTCAGAGTTTAAGATAATCTACTGAAACTGCAATGTATCAGTTTAGCATAAGGTTGTTTATTGATGCGCAACTGAATGCATCTTTTCTGAATGTCATGAAAATGACCTTAACATCACCTAATAACTTCACACTTGTATTACAAAGCCATTCGTTTCGTCTATTTCAGAAAAAAAGTCGTCTTTTTATCTAAGAGTAATTCATTTTTTCCCGAAATAAGTCTCTTTGGGAAAATGAGGGAAAAATAATAAGCGGGTTGCTGAACTTGGGAAAAGTTTGTTCATTTGTACAAGGGGGCTGTTGTAAGGGGAGAGGATGTGATTAGCGGTCACAGCGAAGGGCCCACTAATTGCAGGTTATTGGTCGTTAGGAGGTTTCTACGGAAGAGCTTTAATTGCTGCAGATAGCCTTTGGTCCGAATTCAGAACTTCTCTGAGTACTTTTCTGGAGTTTTTCTGCCTTGAAAGAACGAGAGCGAAAAGAATATCTCAAGAAATAGGAGCGGAATCGCTAATAACGGAAACGATGCAGGTTGCACAGTTAAGTTGAAGAATATTCTACGTCACCGGAAAAGTAAAATAAAAGTATAAATAGAATAGGTGCATTATGGAAAAAAATATTTAAAAAAAAATGTGAATAAAAACAGCATTATGAATAATTTTTCCCTTCCCTTAAACTTGGATTTAAGTTTGATAAAGCACAAAAAAGGGACCACACCACGGTAGCCCGGTTGGATGGCTCGTGATTGGAGGATAGCGAATTATGGCCTTTACTCGATCAAAGTCCACCACGTACGCTACAGACGGCTGGTGCACGTTAGATTTGTCATTGCCTCAAAGCACTCCAGGCGTATGGAGACTCGCAGTGATAGCACCAAGGCGCCGCTGATGTTTTTATGTACCAGATTGTTTCGGCAATAAAATTTTAAATATCTCGAGTCAATAGCACCCATCTTTCTAAGTATGTTGTGTCCGCATAAATATCAGTACAACAACAAAACACAAACAAACTATTTTCAAAACTATACTCACCGAGTAAATTTAACAATAATGGGATTACGGTAAAAAAAATAAGCTCAGTTATTTAATGTTAATTAATCCAATCAGAAATGGTCTTCTCTTGTCTGAATAAAGCTATAAACAATTGAACTGATGTACCAAGACGTGGGTGAAGACTACTCTGTCCCCGAACTCGCGGGCCAAATAAGTATTTTTTTCGGACGGTAATATGGAGCGGAAATGGCAAGTGTTTGCACGAACGAAGAACATAGTAGGAAAATGGTGCTTAAGTGTTGATCTTTACTTATTAACACATTGCTTTTGCTGCTCAATCTATCGTATCTTCGCGGAAGATTAATAATCGGAATTATATTATTGTCAGGGCCGCAATTACAGAATTTTTTCCCCAAAGAATTTAAAAGTTCATGAATTAGTTAAGCATGAATCAAGCTTTGCCTTTTTTAATTCAGAGTCAAGTTCTGAATTAAAGAAAAACACGTGAGTTAAAAAAAAGTACAGCATCGGTACGATTAGAAAAGTATAAAGACTAATGAGTCATTAAATTAGCATTTCCTTCTTTTCTGTGAACACTTATGATATTCATTGCCCCCAAAATTGCTTCTTAAGATGTAATTTATCCCCCCCTAAAGTTAGCCTGTGTGTTCATGGACACTCTCTATGCAACTACACAGGAGGCTCTTATATTTTAACTCTTGTTATGAATTCATGGACTTGTCCTAAAAGTTAAGTAAAATTTCAAATAACAGTACTAGTTAAATTTTGAATCATAACATCAAAATGATGGTCGTATCTTTGCTTGCATAAATTATCCAGGGCAGCCCATCCCCCAAGAACGATGGCAGATCCTCCCACCAAAAAACTACGATGACACTTCAAGAATAAGAATCCCCCCAAAGGAGCGAAAAATACCTTCTGAAACACCCCTAAAAATTTCAATGAAATGACAACTAAAAATTTTAAAACAGTTTGCGCCACGAACCCCCCCTCTGGTAGGCACCCATGCATGATCACATAAATACACACTTTTGTTCACAGAAGAAAAAAAAAGAATGAATAAGTATAAAATTGTGTAAAAGCGTGCACAGCTTTTATCACCTTACATACTATAGAGTAACGTACAAAAAAGAAACAAAACACATTCCAATAAAAGCCATCTGCATCCGGTATCCGATTGAAGGATATTGCTATGTACCATATTCCAGTTCGTTGTTGACAGAAGTGAGTAACGTTTCTCTATCATGAAATGGCTCAAAGAGTATTAATTATTTATAAGGCTTTATTAACCCGTAACAGGAGAGGTGAAAAAGTGGGACGCAACAAGGGACGTGAGGTCTCAGAGACCGCTCTATTTACAGATTTTTTAAAAATCGTGTAATTAAGATACATTCCTGTAATTTTCCTTAGATGCTTTTGAACTTTTATTAGCATTGGGGGAAAATAGTATTTTTTAAGTTTTGAATCGAAATATACCTTTCCCGAGAAAATTTTGCTAGAGTCTTAATACTTTTCGAGAAAATCATATGCTGCAGTAAATAACTAACTACACGTAATAAAAACAATCTATTATTAATAAATGATTTCATTTTAGTTCTTTGATATATACAGAACATTTTAGTACCAGAAAATTGATTATATCACATTAAGGGGAAAATTTTGACAACCTTTAACAATTAGTATTTTGCGTCACATTTCGAGGAATAATTCAGTCTTCATTGCACCTAGAATATCATTGCATAACTTTTGTGAACATTTCAAACATTTCTCAACCTTATCTAGAATACTTTGCATCTCTTCCGCATAAGGCGGAAAATATAAATGAACTTATATCTGTGGTTCTAACGTTAAGAGCCATGTCTTCTACAACCGAAAATTGTAACACTGAAGTGGAGGTGCAGTCTCACAGACCGCTTCTGAAGAATGCAATGAAATTTTAATCAGATGCACTTGCCTAAAGTTACTGAAAAGCAAATTGGATGTTCAAGGTCACAAAACAAAAAGCTATTGGGAAAAACCATTCAACTGGACTGAAAATGAAATAGGGGTGATCGGAAGAACTTTTGAGCGGTCTGTGAAACCGCAGCTCCTCTGTTAAGCGTTGCAGCTTCAAATTAAAGATTTTCACAATTTCAAATTGAACAAAATATTTTAAAATAACATTGAAAATTTTAAGTAAGTCATTTCTAGTCCGATACAAAACTAGTATGTTGTGGCCATCTCGAAACTTTCTTCTATACCTTTCTTATAATTCTGATCCCTCTCCATGCTTAATGAGGAAGCAATATTCCCAACAAAAACAAAATTACACATGCAAAAACTTGACGACCATCCAAATGTCTGAATTATCGCAAAAGCAAAGCAAAGAGCGAAAATTGAAAGTTATTTTAAAAGCCTTGCTTGAATTAATTACAAATATTTTATTTGTTAACAAACATAAGATGGCAACAGTTAAAAATTTTAAATCATTGAGATAATATTTCCGATCATTTCCATACAATTAAAATCACGAGAAATATGCAGAAGACCGTTTATTACGATTTATCTTTCTTATTGTTGCATTAATAAAGCTATTTTTTTTATTCGCAAAAAAAAAAAAAAAAAAAAAAAAAAAAAAAAAAATCAAACCTCTTGGAGCGATTGGCGTCAAAATTGAACCAAAGCCTGTTTACATATGGATTCACATTTATTCCAAATTTCATCCAGAACGTAGCATTACTTCTTGAGATATGGCACTCACAATGGAAAAAAAAGAACGTTCGATTGCGCCACCCCCCTTTTCAGCTGTTGACACCAAAATAAAATCAGCTCTTATACCCTTTAAGGGCTACTTGTCAATAAATTTTTGCTTGATTCCGTTCGTTATTTCTTGAGATACAGCAGTCACAATTGACGACAAAAAACGTTCTATAGCTCAATCCCCGTTTGAGTTATTGACACCAAAATTGAATCAAGCACCTGTTCCTGTTAATAGAAAAATATGGACCCAAATTTAGTTTGATTCCGCCAGTTACTTCCTGAGGAATAGCAAGCACGCGTAACTCAAAAAACGCCCCATTGCTCCACCCCCCTTGGAGGAATTCGCGCCAAAAACCAATGGGCACAAGTTCACATAGGGGCACATATGTGTACCACATTTCGTTTGATTTCGTGCGGTAGTTTTTGCTGTAGAGCGGCCAGAAAAAACCGGTTACACACAGACGTGACACACACACACACACACACCACTGTGTGCAAATGGTGCAAAGCGAGGAACCTACTTTTTCACCGTCACACCGAGGACCTACTGAAGGCGTTGTGTCAGAAGAACACTTATTAGATTTTTGTGCTTAAAATCATTTGATTAGTGCGTAACAACCTCGATTTTTTAATTTTTTAAAAAAATTCAAACATGTTTTTTTTCAATGTAACCGAGGACCTCATACACAAATGTGTGCGGATGGTGCAAAGCGAGGACCCTACGTTTTCGCACGTCATACCGACTGAAGGCGTTGTGTTAGAAGAACAATTTTTACATTTTTGTACTTAAAATCATTTAATTAGTGCTTAAGAACCTAAATTTTTTAATTTTAAAAAAATTTTCAAACATGTTTTTTTTTAATGTAAACGAGGACCTCATACACAAATGTGCGTTTGTACCTGAAGAGCGAGGACTTTGCTCTCCTTTCATTATTCTCTTGGGATTTCTTGTGTTACTCAACTAATAAACTCTAATAAATAGCAGAATTCCAGTTATCCGAACTCTGATTATCCGAATCACTTTCGGAAATTTAGGAAAAAATTAAAAAACAAGACGGAAACGTACAGCGATTCGCAAAATAATGAATCTGTCTGCGCACTTTATTGCTGTATTTTAAGCGCACCACGAATATTTTTGAGATGATAAGCCACTGCCTCAGAGTGCAGTTCTTTATTAACTTCTAAAGTACAGCACTTATTAAGAACGTTTAATATATAAAAGTGATGGCTTTTTATTTAATTGAACGCTCATGTTTTTTTAATTAGGAGGACCTACTGAAGGCGTTGTGTCAGAAGAACATCGTTTTGATTTTTATGCTTAAAATCATTTGATTAGTGCGTAAGAACCTCGATTTTTTAATTTTTTTAGAAATTCCAAGCATGTTTTTTTTTCAATGTAAACGAGGGACCTCATACACAAATGTGCGTTTGTACCTGAGAACGAGGACCTCATACACAAATGTGCGTTTGTACCTGAGAACGAGGACCTCATACACAAATGTGCGTTTGTACCTGAGAACGAGGACCTCATACACAAATGTGCGTTTGTACCTGAGAACGAGGACCTCATACACAAATGTGCGTTTGTACCTGAGAACGAGGACCTCATACACAAATGTGCGTTTGTACCTGAGAACGAGGACCTCATACACAAATGTGCGTTTGTACCTGAGAACGAGGACCTCATACACAAATGTGCGATTCTACCTGAGAACGAGGACCTCATACACAAATGTGCGTTTGTACCTGAGAACGAGGACCTCATACACAAATGTGCGTTTCTACCTGAGAACGAGGACCTCATACACAAATTTGTGTTTGTACATGAGAACGAGGACCTCATACACAAATGTGCGTTTGTTCCTAAGAACGAGGACCTCATACACAAATGTGCGTTTGTACCTGAGAACGAGGACTTCGTTCTCCTTTCATTATTCTCTCGGGTTTTATTGTGTTACTCAGCTAATAAACTCTAACAAGTAGTAGAATTCCAATTATCCGAACTCCGATTATCCGAATCACTTTCGGAAATTCGAAAAAAAAATTTAAAAAATAAAACGGAACCGTACAACGATTCGCAAAATAATGAATCTGTCTGCGCGCTTTATTGCTGTATTTTAAGCGCACCACGAATGTTTTTGAGATAAGCCACTGCCTCAGAGTGCAGTTCTTTATTGACTTTTAATATACAGCACTTATAAAGAACGTTTAATATATAAAAGTGATGGCTTTTTATTTATTTAATTAAACGCTCATGTTTTTTTTAATTACGAGGACCTACTGAAGACGTTATGTCAGAAGAACATCGTTTTGATTTTTATGCTTAAAATCATTTAATTAGTGCGTAAGAACTTCAATTTTTCAAAAAATTTCAAACTTTTTTTTTTCAATGTAAACGAGGACCTCATACACAAATGTGCGCTTTTACCGCAGAACGAGGACTTAACTTAATCCATCCGTTATTCTCTCCAAATTTCTTGTAAAACTCAGCAAATGAACTCTAACAAATAAATGTTTAAACCATTTTAATTCTTGTCCCATAAAAGTTGACCAAAAAAAAAAGAAAAGAAAAAAAAATTGAATACAAGTATCGTTCTTATTGGTATGTAAAAGTTTCATTTTTAAAGCAATAAAAAAATATAAGTAAAATTTTATTGAATTTTTCTTAGTGCGTTAGTAGAAGTTTAAGTTTAGTAGAAAAATCGACACATGTTGTAACTTTAGTATTCTTAGCATTGAGTACTAAACATTGGGTGTCCTGCGGCTTCCAAATCAAGGCGTATTTTTGGTTCTATGGAACGTATTTCCAAAACGACATAGCTGGGAACAGTCGTTTTATTAGAGCAAATGAAGTGGGAATTCAAGAACAAATTTTGGGAAAAAATACATAAAATATTAGATAATAAAGGATTAAAATTTTGCAAATTAAAATTTTAACTCGCTTATTATTCCTGGCAGCAATATATGATGGTTATTTTTAGAGATGCACCGAATGCCATATTTTCCCGAATTCCGGATACCAAATATTCGGTTAAAATTCAAACCGAATATTCAGCAGAATACTTGCTTAAAATTTTTTACTGCAAGATTTTAATTTTACACTAATTTAAAATAGATTTTTTTTTTCGGAAAAGTAAATACATTTGCATTTAACAACATAAACTTATCTATATTAAGTATGATTCTTAATTTAAAATAAATCATTCCAAAAGAAAAAACAAATATAGCGAAAGGCTAACGTGGTATATGTTTATCTGAAACTCTGCAAAAATGTATAGTTAATTTCTTTCTATATATGACTCGATAACTGATAAGTACGATAACATTTTGTGTAATAAATAAAGAATCTGGTGTTTCTTCCATAGAAAAAGAAACCCGAGTAGCTTAACATACCATTACAAATTACGACTTATTCATGTGAGTTTCTAAAATGTTAATCTGATTGTTGAATGAAATTTAAAACTGCCACGCATTTTACATTTTTTCCCTTTATTGCAAAGGATTATCAAACTTTGATTACAACGATTAATTTTAATTAGGTTGTTTTTAAACAATATTTACTCTATCATTTGATGTAAAACTTCAGAAATTAAATTACTGCTAAATTTAATATGAGGTGATTTTCCATTTTTTAACTACGTATTTTACATGAAAAATTAGCAGTTAATGTTAGGTAACAATAAATGGACTTTATATATTTAATATTACTTAAGATAATGATTTTTTTTTCTGGTTACTGTGTCATATTTAAATGAGTGACGGCTAACGTGCTCTCATAAGATTTAAGAAAAATTGAAAAGCAAAACTATTTAGATCAACAACCGAGTATTTTCTCTTACATTAAAATTGCTTCGAATCTGATAAAATTAGAAAGTAACAATTTGAACAAATTTTATACACTGGTACAATGTTTTAAGTTTTATTCAATGCATAAAAAATGTGTTTGTTCTCTAATTATGGATCATTTAAACTTGTTTACTATTCCACTGCAGAATATTGAAATATTTGGCCACGCCGAACATTCGATTTTTTTCAGTGGCGGATCTAGAACTCAAGCAAGGGGGGGTGGGGGGCTAACCTCGGTCCAAGTAAGGAGTCACCGTTTTAAAGGGTCGTTTTCGTCGTTTTTGCGGATACTCTCAATATTGGTGGTGGGGGGGGGGGGGGGTAGAGAGAGACACACACCCTTATTTAAACAATATGAAATTTTTTTCTACAATGGATAACTCTCCCGAAAAAGTTAGGACTTTAAATACGGTTTTTTACTTGAAATAAACTTATATAGTATACTGAAGAATATGAATAATTTCGCGAACATATTAAAGGTCTGAAAACTCTGTATGCACCTCAGTTGGATATAAAGCTACAAATTACCGCCCCATGGCTAGAACTAAGACGAAATTGCAAGCAAACACCGAAAATGTCAGTTACAGCACACAGAGATAGCAACTACGTTCTAGCTTTATGCTCATGAGTCTGGATACTAGCCAAAACCATGCTCAGGCAAAAACTTCTTGTAAAGCTGAGTAAATTATCACATTGGTAGATAAAAATGCATTCGCAGAATAGAAAGAGGCGTGAAAACATGGTATGGCCAGGCTCCCTATCGAAAAAACGTAGATAAAAGCTAGAGTATAAACATTATACCCCACTTATTGCTAGAGAAAGGTAGTAAAAAGAAGTGGATGCGTGAAGGGGGTCAGGACTCTCCCGTAGAAATGTGAAAAATTGATGTCAAAAATGTAATTTTTGAAAAGTTTTGGAGATTTGGTGGTACAGGTAGGTGAGATTGGGTTGAATTTCCTTCCCGAGTATTTTCCCTTACTATAGTCAATTTCAAGCTTTCTTTAACGATTTTAGGGAATCGAATGCTCTTTCCAGAAATTTGAAGAAAAAGAAGGTTAAAAACGCAATTTTATGCTATCTGTGATGGTCCAGGGCAGGCCCGGATCTGCGTACCAGCGGACCCTGCGATGTGGGGGGGGGGGGGGATGGGGGCGCACGTCCCAAAGGAGCCCAACGGTCTAAGAAATTGAATGAAGAAAATTGAAAAAAAACTAGCATTAAGACTTATTAACATTGCAAATATACACTGCTGGCCTCTGGGAAGGGGCCCTGGAGATTTTAATGCAAGGGAGCCCAAGATTTGTAGATCCGGGCGTGGTCCAGGGGCTCTCTCTGAAAGTTTTTCCCTGCAGAACTCGGGAAATCATGATTATAAACTATCTTTGGGGATGTTAGGGGAGGAAATTTTTTGGTGATTTACTTTGAAAAATTTTCAAAATCGGAATTTTTAAGAATGAGTTTTACTTAACTTCTGGTGAATTTGTTACTAGGCGGCTCTTCTCCGGAAATCTTTCGAGATTAAACACTCCAATTTAGGTTATAACTTGTGAAGTTTAGGAAATGAAGAGATTTCGGATACCCTCTCTGGAAAAGTTTCGTCAGTGAAGTCTGAAAGACGCAATTTTAGTCAATGATTGGTTATATTTAGAAAATGGGAATTTTTGGAGTCTCTCTATGAAAACTCTCCGGAAATTCATAAAAGTTGCAGTCTTAGAAGAACAAATTTTGGCTCTGATTAAAGACGTTAAGCGTGAATCAAACACACAACACTCCAAACATATTACACATCTGTTTCGTTTCAAATGTGCATATTTGATGCGTCTGTTCTTGGTTATGCAGAAGTAAAGATTCAAATTTTATTTCATATCTTTAGTTCTCATCCGCCAGGTGTTGGAAACATTAACACGGGAAGAAAAGCATTAGAATTAACGTTTGTTATTTAATGGGTTAAAACTTTAAATGTTCAAAATTACTTAAAAACTAATTTCAAATTGGTTTATTTCAGTACAAACCAAATTCATGGCATTAAGAATTTTATTGACTTAGAAATATTTTCCGATATCTTTTTCCTGTAGGGGAGTCAGGAGAAATGGGACAACTCTGCGTTCATGCAGCAATACAGTGAAAAATAATTTCCTGCTGGTCCAGTATAGGTGCAGCACTTTAGACTCTCGCTGATATATTTATTGGGCAAGCTAGAAAAGCTTTTTCATATTCTGTTTCGGAATTAGTGTACACTGTCGCATTTTCCCGACTCTCCTCTACCCATCTAACTTTTTTTATTTGAGTCTTATTACCCTTATTCTGCTCGATTAAGGATATCTGTTTTGGGATCGTCCCGAGGCGCAAGGTCCCGGAACTTGGAGCCTACTGCTACCCTTAATTTCTAACGAAACAAAGTACAAAATTGTAAGTATTTTTTAAAATGTTACATAAAGGAGCATATTCAACCCTAACAGAATTCGATCGTATCGAATACGATCAATCATACCTACCAATAGTTGAAATTTTAACAAAGTACAAAATTACTGTACCTACCAATAACGCAGCCAGAATTTTTTTTTACCATACTTGGAAGTAAATTTCGCGCTACCCTATTAGTATTTAGGATTCAATCAAATCGAACACAATCGAGTTGAATATGCCTCTAAGATAGAATACAGGAACTGAATTACACGATGATAAGTGTTTTAAGGGCTGATATTGCAATTGCCCTAATATGTGTGAAAATCAGAAACTTACAAAATGTAAATAGATAAGAAAGTCTCACTGTGTAACTAAATATACCTAATTATTATTACTTTGTTGGTTTATTGAGTTTAAAGTTGACCAGTTGCCGCTGGTCAAAATTCGTATGCTCCAGAGCCACTTTTGGCCCCCGGGCCATGGTTTGGAGACTCCTGCTCTAAAGGCCAGTGACGGATTTAATAGAGGGCGGTGTGGCCATACAAACAAAATGTGAAATTGCTCTTTGCTACAAGCTAGCTATTGAAAGTCAAAGTATCCTGCTAACAGAGACAAAAGTCTTAGTTTTTGCATTGATGATACATTTTTAACTTCAAATAAAAAGTAAAGTCGATGTTTTCGAAAGTCGATAGATAAAGGCAATAGTATAATAATGTTTAAAAAGCTTTGAAATTTATACGATAATTGTGAATGCATTTTGTTAAGTTCCGTGAAATCGTAATTTTTGGTTCATTTTCAAAGTTTGAGACCATTAATTTACCTCTAAATAATTTAGTAATTACTCAAACTGACCTGCAAAAAACAGAAGAAAAAAAAAAATTCATGGCTTTTAAGAACCACCCTAATGTACTGCTGAAAAATCGCTTCCAACAATGTAATTTGATTTTAAAAAATTATAATTTTTAGTACATTTGAAAAGCGTGAACGGAATGTTTGTTATAATAAATGCTAATAATTTTGTGAAACAAAAAATGTGAATAGATGCAACTTTACAAAACTTGTACATAACTTTTTATTTCGATGCATTCGCTGCTTTAATCTTTTCATATTGTAACTGTATTTTCAATTATTGAATGAATTTTAATAATTTTCCAATGAAGATTTCCCAAATTTTGGCTAGTGCAAATTGTGTTCTTGTGGTAGCTTTATTATTTCTAAATAATTCATCTTTGTATTTTTTATAAAATAATTTTTAAAAATCCTTAGGCAGTTTTTTAACAGAATAAATTAAAATACGGCATTAACAAAATTATATTCAGCGAGTGGTAGTTCTAAAAGTGTCTTAATTTGTTACAAGAACAATATGCACAACACAAAATTAATTTTTTAGTACGCCACTGCAGGACAGAGTTAAATGTTTCAAGTACTTCTCAATAACAACTTAGAAACAATATTAACTGATAAAGAACATGTGATTATATTTACAACAAACCAAAAAACAGGATTAATAAAATTTAAGAATATTTGGACAGATTCAAGTATAATAGCTCATTGCGACTATCGAAAGATGAATATTTGTGGAGAACAACTGAGCGTGACAGTCGAGAATGTGAAAAAGTTTTGGAAATAAAACACAAAAATATAATGGTACTCATGACCACAAGAGTTATGGAAAAAATTTCGAATTACTATGTTTTTCTAAATCTAAATGAGCATATGTTGGAAACAGAAGCAGCTGATAATCACGTTAACAAGTTTATAAAATTAATCGTTTTAAATATTTAAGCATTAGAATGTATAACGCACTTAATTCATACAGTGAAATTAATTCACAAAGACCAATACGCGGGAAACTAACGAAATTAATACTGTATAAGGGACAATAATCACTAGTTTTCTGCAAACTTGATTTTAAATTGTCAGAACTATCATTTTGTGGAACAAAAAATAATAATAATAATAATAATAATAATTGGGGGAAGAGGGGGAGGGAGGAGCCAAACGACCATTCATGTAGTTTATAATTGGACTGAAAAGTAACAAATGAATTTATTTTCTGAGCACTTAAAACAAAAAAAAAAAAAAAAAAAAAACTGAAGTTGACTAAAAATCACGAATAAACCAAAGTTAGTGTTTGATTAATATATAACTGGTGTGTAACGCATGCAAATACTGTTTAATTAAAATTAACTGATATTCGATTCTATTTACATTTGTATTTCTAATTGATTTAGGGTTTTACATATGGTTTTATGAAAAATAGTTACACTGGCTTCAAAAGTTATTGAAAAAAAAACGCATTGAATCTATTTATCTGTATTTGAAAATTTTGATTTAAATAAAATAAAATTTAGAAGGTTAATTTTTGTTGAAGATTTTTTTTTATATTTAACATTGAAGTCGTCTATTTGAACTCAGTATTTAAGGCAGGGCCTGATTACTGAATAGGCCAACTAGGCCTTGGCCTAGGGCCCTTCGCTCTTTAGGGGCCCCCAAATTGCTAAAATTGCTTTACCTAACGAAAAAAAACGGTAATGTTTGATTACAGGAGCCCCTGAAAAAGGGTTTGGATGGGGGCCCTCGACGTCTTAATCGGGCCCTGATTTAAGGCACTTGAAAAAAAGTTTAAATAGTTTCTGCGTCTGTACAAAAGTTATGATGGGAATTTATCTAATAGATCATTCCATGAAAAAGCTGGCATTTGGTCCAGCATTTCATTAAAAAGTGATAATTTGAAAAGGTAATGAACTATGAACAATATTTTTTACTAAAGTACGCGGATACATTTGTGATTTCTTAAGCAAAAAAATTTTGTCCATTCCACCTTTTAATACCGGGGGATGTTGACGAGCCGAGGACACAGGCAGGGAGAAGGCACATCTACTCTATTTTAAGATCAATGCTGAGACCGGTTTATGGTGATTTGTTTAGGAGAAAAGAGGGTGGCAAGGGGGGATGGTGCTTTTTGGCGGTCGCCGCAAGCCTGTCAAAACAGCTATTACCATTTGTGGCAAGTACTTCCATATGGCTATCGCAATGTTCTTTCCCCTCAACTTCTTTTTCAGGATACAGACAAACCTTTCAAATAAAACTAATACTGAACATAAAGAAAGATAGTTGAAAATTTATTGAAACAGTTTGCTTAATTCATAGATTTTCACTTGATGTAATCGGAAATGTTACATTTTTTTCGCTTTCCAATAACCAAATTTTTGGTTAAGAGTTTAAAATTGGCTTTTGAAATATTTAAATAAACAGCATGATTTGTTATTTCATCAAAAAATTCCAAACTACCAAGACCTGATGCTGATATGCATCCTCACACAAGAACACCTTCACCGTCCTGATTAACTAGTCCAACTAAGTTCTTCAGATTAAGTTCCTAATTTTTTCTTCTATTTACAATTATACTAATTTAACCAAAAATGTTGAATTCATTTTTATCTGTAAGACATAATTCTAAAACGTTTTGAGCTTATTTATCATTGATTTTGCGGCGAATAGCGTAAGCTTTCTGTTTTTCGAAAGGCTAAGAACATCTCTGCGGAAAGAGGTCCGATTTAATCCAGCTAATCAGTGAACTTGGCGAGCAATTTTAGGTGAAAATAAAATGTAAATTTTTTTATTTAACTCTTCTGAAACTTTTACAGCACTCAAATGTGTATTTTTCTCAAATTTTTTAACTGTAAATCTCCCATCACGCTTTCTCAACTTAGCCGGTTGACTTTTTCTTACCTTGTTTTCGGTCCACTTCTTTTCTTTAAAGCATTTTATCAGACACTTTACTATAGAATAGAATAAATTTACTAACTTAGAGACATTTCAAACCAATTTACCGCTACTGTTAGGAAAAAATTCAAATTTTGAATGGTGTTTGTGCTTTTTTTACGAATACCAGCCATTTTAAAGTAATAAGCAAAATGTTAGGGAATAAATAATAAAAAAAAATTAAAGCTAAATGACTTTAAAGGCTCAACACAATGCAAAAAAATTAATAAAAAAAAGACATATGATAATTTTAATTATGAATTTCTTCGAAAATATTTGAGTGAACGATCATTTTTGTGGCGTGTTATTTCTCTGTCTCTTCGTTTTTTGACCCATTTCAAAAAGAAGATTCGTCAATATTTTGAAAAAAAAAAAAAAAAAAAACCCTAGGGTTTTGTTTAGAATGGCATAGGAATGATGTGAAAAAATATTGGACTTCATGTTCGAATTCAGTTTCGCGTTATTTTGGTTTTACTAAAAAATTTCGAAGTGTACGAACACTTTTGGGAGCCACTGTATTCGTTACTGGGCCGCACAATCAAAAAGGGTTGGGAACCGCTGGTCTAGAGGGACATCAGGGGCAGAGTAGCGAGAAAAATTTACCCTGGCACATAAGCCCCCCCCCCCCCCCGCTCTTTCCCTACCTAGTCAGATTAATGCATAGGCACATTGGGTTACCAAATCTGCAGCTAATGTTTTAAAACATTAAGTAATTTCATATCGCAATACAGAAAGGCGTAAATATCAAGATGAGTTAAAGCATCTTAAAATTTTGAACTCTAACAAATTCTAAAGTTACTCCAAGCTGAACAGTATGCTGCCATGATTATTACATTTGAAATGATAGATGCTTTTGATATTCACGTTTTATATTAATCATGCAAAATTTTACGACATCTTATTTTATGATACATATTTATCACAAGTATATGAGGTAGCGAGAAGCAAAGGGATGAAAATGTCTCTTATAAAGTTTTGAGTAAACCGCCTGCAAAGTTTAAACAGTGAATAGCATACTATGGTAACTTCAAAAAAATTCCGGCTGATCATCCAGGTCCAAACGGCAGCTAAGATACTTGAAATTGCAATTGAAGGGCTTGATGCGAAAAGGAGGAAGCTCCAAATTTCAATTTTCATAAAGTCTGCATTAAAACTTAAAGCGCCATATCAGTTTTATTTTTTCGAAAATTTTGGATGACTCCTCATGTATAAATCATAGGCGTCGGAACGGGGGAGCTGAGGGAGCTTGAGCTCCCCCTGGAATATTTCAGACCGGCTTAGCTCCCCCGGAAAATTCTTGCACTGCTGCATTTTGCCGTACATTGTTTACCTCAAACCTGATTTCAAAAATGTGATCTGCCTTTTTTGGGAATTTCGGAATTTCTACCCCAATGAGCAACAAAAGCAGTGAGCA